>NC_064640.1:1013792697-1014092697 GCF_023864345.2 Schistocerca serialis cubense
TATTTTAATGCAGACAACTAACAGTAGCTCTGAATGTATAAATATATACAGATACAAAAGATTTATAAATTTGTCACTCTTCAATACAATATCTATTAAGATGATGTCGAGCCATGGCCACTATGAAATTCTGTAAATGTTGTCCAACTGGTAAACAAACAAAATGGGGTCTGTGCATGAATGTTCAAACTTAAGTACACCTGCCACCGGAACTCTAGAGAGGGGATGCTTGCATCTCATTGGCAGTGGCGTGATCATATGTGGCAGCATCGTCATGCCACTGTGGCGGCTGTAGGAAATGTGGTGGTCTAATTGGCAGCATACATCCTTAAAAGTACGGCTGACCAGATGACTGTCAATACCATATCTAGGACATCGTTCTCCACAGTACCATCAAATACAGGTATTAACGAATTAGAATTGGTTCTGTTATTCCATAGCCATGCAGGGTAGCTGCACAGTCTTAGGCGCCTTGCCATGGTTTGCGGAGCTGCCCCCATCGAAGGTTCGAGTTACCTCTCGGGCATGGGTGAGTGTGCTGTCCTCAGTTTAAGTTAAAGTTACATTAAGTAGTGTGTAAACCTAGGGACCGATAACCTCAGCAGTATGGTCCCATAGGATCTTACCAGCACCACAGGTCTTAACGAAAAGAAAAATGTATAAAGCAGACTTAAACCACACCTTTAAGTATAGTTAATCAAGGTGCATACGACCCGGGACATCCGGGAGATCCTGGAAAAACCCCGGAATTTTTTCATCCGGGAGAAAACCGGGAAAAACACGGGAATTGTTTAGAATTCCGGGAATTTTTCTTTTAGTTTTCAGATAAATTTTTGTGATTTTGACTGGTAAGAACCAATACTCTAACAAAGGATGTTACTGTATCCCGCTACTGCAGAATAATACTGCAGCAACAGATCATGAACGAGAGAAAAAAAAGAAAAAAAAACTTAAGTTGCAAAGGAAATGCGCCATGTACAACAACAAAACAGTGCTCATACAAGCGTCTGCCGACAGCAAAGTGTGTCAAAGGCTTTAGGAAGACTGCAATGCCCCGGTTCGCAAATAACAGTAAATCTGGGGCTGGTGCACAGAGCAGTCTGAGTTGTGGTAGGGAGGTGGGTCGTCTCCACGTGACCTGTGTTTACGTCCAGTGATAATGTTGTTTCCTCTTCGTTTGTTGCTCTCACGTTAAATGATTACAAAAAGGATTTTTGTGGCCGGGAGCTATCAAATGAATTAAAATACGTTCGCATAATTACGGAAGGCCAAAATATGTTGCAGATATTATTTCCACCTTTCTGACAGTCAAGCATTAATCGCCTTGCGGAACAATGAAGTTATTTTTGCCGGTTTGCTGAAGAGATTTGGCTTTCATTAATCTCTTCTGCTGAGGCAGTCAATTTGTTTGAAACGAAGTATTTAATTTCACACTATTGGCTAGTTTCAACTGTTTGCTGCATTTCAAGTGCACCTATGGCATTATGCCATAATAAAGAACCAAACATGAGATAATACGGTACTGGTACTCCAAGAAAATTTACATACGAGTGTGCATTTTCAGCCGATTTATGCATTTTAGTATGGTTCACGAAATTCCGACGCTTTTGAAGTATGATCTGATGTCTTCTCTCTTTTATGACATAATGTAAGGTCTTTTAATGTTTTACACGTACCAACGTGTACATGGGCTTCCTGCGTCATCGTTGCTGCGCAAGCGCGGTGACGCCTCTTATTTTGCGCTCTCTTGCAACTGCTGAAACGAACTTAGTTCTAACAGGTCGCGGGAAAATATTGCGAATGATGGTTTGAAAAGTGTTACATTCAAAGCAAATTTCCTTTTGCACAGGAGCAATGTGCGAGAATGTACGATGAATTTCTTAAATCACAAGGCGTTTGACTCTGATTTAAAAGTCAACTCTTTGAGGACGACGACTTAGAAGAATTTCGAGCCCGGAAGATCAGACATTTATGTCGTTATTAAAAATTTTACTGGCACATTTGTGTGATGTATCTTAAAGTGTAACACGCGCAAAAGAGATCAACATTATATGTGGAAGCTTAACTTTTCTTCCAGTTTATTAATCTTCGAGACCAATATTATATATGAATGCTACGTGTTGTTGTTGTGGTCTTCAGTCCTGAGACTGGTTTGATGCAGCTCTCCATGCTACTCTATCCTGTGCAAGCTTTTTCATCTCCCAGTACCTACTGCAACCTACATCCTTCTGAATCTGCTTAGTGTATTCATCTCTTGGTCTCCCTCTACGATTTTTACCCTCCACGCTGCCCTCCAATACTAAATTGGTGATCCCTTGATGCCTCAGAACATGTCCTACCAACCGATCCCTTCTTCTGGTCAAGTTGCGCCACAAACTTCTCTTCTCCCCAATCCTATTCAATACTTCCTCATTAGTTATGTGATCTACCCATCTAATCTTCAGCATTCTTCTGTAGCACCACATTTCGAAAGCTTCTATTCTCTTCTTGTCCAAACTATTTATCGTCCATGTTTCACTTCCATACATGGCTACACTCCATGCAAATACTTTCAGAAATGACTTCCTAACACTTAAATCAATACTGGATGTTAACAAATTTCTCTTCTTCAGAAACGCTTTCCTTGCCATTGCCAGCCTACATTTTATATCCTCTCTACTTCGACCATCATCAGTTATTTTGCTCCCCAAATAGCAAAACTCCTTTACTACTTTAAGTGCCTCATTTCCTAATCTAATTCCCTCAGCATCACCCGATTTAATTAGACTACATTCCATTATCCTTGTTTTGCTTTTGTTGATGTTCATCTTATATCCTCCTTTCAAGACACTGCCCATTCCATTCAACTGCTCTTCCAAGTCCTTTGCTGTCTCTGACAGAATTACAATGTCATCGGCAAACCTCAAAGTTTTTATTTCTTCTCCATGAATTTTAATACCTACTCCGAATTTTTCTTTTGTTTCCTTTACTGCTTGCTCAATATACAGATTGAACAACATCGGGGAGAGGCTACAACCCTGTCTTACTCCCTTCCCAACCACTGCTTCCCTTTCATGTCCCTCGACTCTTATAACTGCCATCTGGTTTCTGTACAAATTGTAAATAGCCTTTCGTTCCCTGTATTTTACCCCTGCCACCTTTAGAATTTGAAAGAGAGTATTCCAGTCAACATTGTCAAAAGCTTTCTCTAAGTCTACAAATGCTAGAAACGTAGGTTTGCCTTTCCTTAATCTTTCTTCTAAGATAAGTCGTAAGGTCAGTATTGCCTCACGTGTTCCAGTGTTTCTACGGAATCCAAACTGATCTTCCCCGAGGTTGGCTTCTACTAGTTTTTCCATTCGTCTGTAAAGAATTCGTGTTAGTATTTTGCAGCTGTGACTTATTAAGCTGATAGTTCGGTAATTTTCACATCTGTCAACACCTGCTTTCTTTGGGATTGGAATTATTATATTCTTCTTGAAGTCTGAGGGTATTTCGCCTGTCTCATACATCTTCCTCACCAGATGGTAGAGTTTTGTCAGGACTGGCTCTCCCACGGCCATCAGTAGTTCCAATGGAATACTGTCTACTCCGGGGGCCTTGTTTCGATTCAGGTCTTTCAGTGCTCTGTCAAACTCTTCACGCAGTATCATATCTCCCATTTCATCTTCATCTACATCCTCTTCCATTTCCATAATATTGTCCTCAAGTACATCGCCCTTGTATAGACCCTCTATATACTCCTTCCACCTTTCTGCTTTCCCTTCTTTGCTTAGAACTGGGTTTCCATCTGAGCTCTTGATATTCATACAAGTCGTTCTCTTCTCTCCAAAGGCCTCTTTAATTTTCCTGTAGGCAGTATCTATCTTACCCCTAGTGAGATAGGCCTCTACATCCTTACATTTGTCCTCTAGCCATCCCTGCTTAGCCATTTTGCACTTCCTGTTGATCTCATTTTTGAGACGTTTGTATTTCTTTTTGCCTGTTTCACTTACTGCATTTTTATATTTTCTCCTTTCATCAATTAAATTCAATATTTCTTCAGTTACCCAAGGATTTCTACTAGCCCTCGTCTTTTTACCTACTTGATCCTCTGCTGCCTTCACTACTTCATCCCTCAAAGCTACCCATTCTTCTTCTACTGTATTTATTTCCCCCATTCCTGTCAATTGCTCCCTTATGCTCTCCCTGAATCTCTGTACAACCTCTGGTTCTTTTAGTTTATCCAGGTCCCATCTCCTTAAATTCCCACCTTTTTGCAGTTTCTTCAGTTTTAATCTACAGGTCATAACCAATAGATTGTGGTCAGAGTCCACATCTGCCCCTGGAAATGTCTTACAATTTAAAACCTGGTTCCTAAATCTCTGTCTTACCATTATATAATCTATCTGATACCTTCTAGTATCTCCAGGATTCTTCCATGTATACAATCTTCTTTCATGATTCTTAAACCAAGTGTTAGTTATGATTATGTTGTGCTCTGTGCAAAATTCTACCAGGCGGCTTCCTCTTTCATTTCTATCCCCCAATCCATATTCACCTACTATGTTTCCTTCTCTCCCTTTTCCTACACTCGAATTCCAGTCACCCATGACTATTAAATTTTCGTCTCCCTTCACAATCTGAATAATTTCTTTTATTTCATCATACATTTCTTCAATTTCTTCGTCATCTGCAGAGCTAGTTGGCATATAAACTTGTACTACTGTAGTAGGTGTGGGCTTCGTATCTATCTTGGCCACAATAATGCGTTCACTATGCTGTTTGTAGTAGCTTACCCGCATTCCTATTTTCCTATTCATTATTAAACCTACTCCTGCATTACCCCTATTTGATTTTGTGTTTATAACCCTGTAGTCACCTGACCAGAAGTCTTGTTCCTCCTGCCACCGAACTTCACTAATTCCCACTATATCTAACTTCAACCTATCCATTTCCCTTTTTAAATTTTCTAACCTACCTGCCCGATTAAGGGATCTGACATTCCACGCTCCGATCCGTAGAACGCCAGTTTTCTTTCTCCTGATAACGACATCCTCTTGAGTAGTCCCCGCCCGGAGATCCGAATGGGGGACTATTTTACCTCCGGAATATTTTACCCAAGAGGACGTCATCATCATGTAATCATACAGTAAAGCTGCATGCCCTCGGGAAATGCTACGTATATTAATTTAAACCATTAACTTTTCTTATTTGCGTGTTTGTGCTACTTAAGAGTGATCTTGCTATTGGCTGACTATATCACGTGTCCTATGCTGTTATCAGCTGGCGAGATCACTTGACATGAGCTATGAGCTATGACTGGCTTACAAAAGCCCATCATAATCTCGATTTCAATGCTTCGGAAAATGACCTGCGTTGTTTGGTGGAATTCAAATTTATACCTTCGTAATTGGAAAATATGCAGCGTACATCTTGCTACACATCAAACGTCTTTCAAAACGTGTCCCCCCTCCCCCCCCCCCACCCGAATTTCGTTTTCTAAAGTGTCGGGGAAGTCTACGTCAGTATATAAAACCATAAGCATTCAAAGGATTGATGAGTTTTACAGTGCCAAGGAAGAGTATACTCTCACTTAACACGGAAAAAGTGCATTTTCACCCGGAGCACCTGGGAGAAAGTGTATTTTTAACCTGGAAATCCGGGAAAAATCTGGGAATTTTTTTTTTCCTTGTCCACGTATACACCCTGTCAATGCGTTGTATGTAAAAAAGAAGAGAGAGTGAGAGTGAGAGTGAGAGTGAGAGTGAGAGTGAGAGTGAGAGAGAGAGAGAGAACTGGAAATCTGAGAGGCAAAAGTCAGAAAATGAAAACTGGCGAGTATATGATGGAAACAATTGCCATGAAGGGGGGACATAAACTTTTATTGGAAAAATAAGAAGCCATAGCAGACGTGCCGACTAGGTTTATATATTAAGTAGAGGGTATGAAAAAATGTGTATATTAGTGTGGAATACGAGATATTGGCGTTTGCTGTAAATACCTATGGAAAGTGGCCATATGTTGGTGCACTCATAGAAATCAATGAGTCCGTGGAAATTTATTGGCATAGTAAAGGAAACATGAAAAAAGAAATTTACAAAGCTTATTTCTGCTTCAATCTGTTTAAAAAGAACAGTTACGTTGTATATAAATAAGGTGGACAGGACATTATTCACCTAGCAAAATAGCAGCTATATTCAGACCTTTGAACTGATTGAACAACACCATGTAACAGTAATCTTTGCAAAAATTGTAAACTTGAAGTTTTATACAGAAATTCTGCAAGGATGATTTTCCAGGGTACATTCAAGAAGTTGTGGCATGTTTTAACAATAGTGCAATGCAGGAAGTAAGAGAGAGAATTAAAATTTCTGATTGCTCTTGACTAGAAGAATTGCAAGAAGGAACTTAGTTAATTGTTAAAGTCATAAAAGAGACTGCACAGAAAAAAAATAGATTCGTATTATAATCTGAGAATATATCTTTGTTGTATTTGTCAAATTACTGCCTGGAGAAAGAAATATATGATTTGGATATAGATTTTGCCGGCCGGAGTGGCCGAGCGGTTCTAGGCGTTTCTGCCCGGAACCGCGCGACCGCAGGTTCGAATCCTGCCTCAGGCATGGACGTGTGTGATGTCCTTAGGTTAGTTGGGTTTAAGTAGTTCTAAGTTCTAGGGGACTGATGACCTCAGATGTTAAGTCCCATAGTGCTCAGACCCATTTGAATCGTTTGGATATAGATTTGAATGATAAGCTTGTTGGTACAAAAACTATACCAAAGCTACAGAAAGAATGACAGTATTTGGAAAAGGATGGATAGATACTCGCCACATATCGGAGATACTGAGTCACAGATAGGCACAACAAAAAAACTGTCAAACAAGTAAGTTTTCAGCCAAAAAGGCATTCATCAGCATTACACACACACACACACACACACACACACACACACACACACACACACACACACACACACACGACCACATCACTATGTTACAGTAAAAATATTGTAAAAGAAATACTCTGCTGGCAGTAAAATCTTGGTCTGAACATCTCAGGGTTATGCAGTAAAATAGTAAACCCATTGCAATTTATAGTTACGTCACTGTATGTTGTACACATTGCCAGTCAGGCGATTCCTGTATGGGGTGACACGTTTTATGGCACTTCATAATTAGTCTTGGTTATTGCAGGGAGACCTGCAGAGGATTGATGACTGGACTTAGGACTTACATTTGGACCTCGCCACAGGTAAATGTAACGTTCTGCACATAAATAGATGAAGAGACCAAGAAGTGCACAATTACACTGTTGATGACAAATCATTGGTAACGTTAACAGTTGTGAAATATCAGGATGTAAATGGCTGGTGCGATCCAAAGTGGAATAATTACACAAAAACGAAATATAGGAAAAGCATATGCCAAACTCAGAGGAATCTTAAGGAAATGTAATTCATCCACTAAATAAGTGGCTTACAAAACTATTATAAACCAGTTTCTGTGTATTGCACGTCAGACTCGGGGCATTAGTAGCTCACTATAATAGAAAAGGTATACCAGATCCAATGCAATGCGGTATACATGTGTTCGTTACAAAGATACTAAACCAACTCCTGAAATTCTGGTGGTAGACGCTATAAAAAAGGTATTGCATATCATGGAGGGATTTATTCTTGGAAAAACCCAAGAGATCACTTTATGGGCAACACATTACTCTCTGCCAGATACGTCTTGTGAAAAGACTGCAATCAAAAGATCCGAGAAATTAGAGTTAATACTGAGATTTACCGACAATCATTCTTTCTATGTCCCACTGGCAAGTAGAACAGGGACGCGTGTTAAATGATAGACGGGCTCTCAATCTCACACTGTAAGGAGTTTCTGATATTATCCATTGTATACAGTATCAACCCTGTAATAATCCTTTGACTGGAAATTATTACTCCATCTGCCAATTTTGTCCAAGTAATGGAGTTCTGAAGCTCACATTTTTGTTCGTTAGATGATCCAGCATACATCACTGCTTTGGAAAAGATTGTCATCGCAAGTTACACATCACATCCAGGAGACACTATCTGCGTTTTCGAGGTAATATAGTGTCAGCAGAAGGCCCAGAATATTATGCTGCACTTACTCGAAACAAAATACTTAATACACACAGAATACCATTTTGTTGGTCTGTTGCCTGTCGCTGTGTGTGTTAATCATACATAAAAAGTATAGGATCTGTGGTAATGGGTTTGTTTATAAAATGACTAGTCACGATTTTCTTTTTTAAATGTGGTGTGCATTTCAACGGTTTGGTAATGATTGTGATGTACTATCACATTCAAATACAGGCTCTCGAATTTTACCTAACACCACTTTGAAAGATCTATGTTGTCCTCATGCATGCACCGTGCTTGAATAAATTTGTAATTAGACATGGGTTTTTCTTAAGTGTGTCAATGTTTGTTTTTCGAAGTGTCAATGTTCGTGAGATGAGGTCGCACAGCTGCAGTTGTGAGTGATATATCAACACCCTCAGAATTCGGCCTGTATTCCACCCTGCTTCCACCATGCAGCAGCAGGTGATTAAGCAACACCTCGCAGAGTACATGGCTGATGTTGGCCACACTGTCTCCAGCCACATTCACAACAATCCGCCAGCCACTCATAAATCAGATAGCTGTTCACTGCAGCGGCAGCAGCAGCAGCAGGAGGCGGGGGGGGGGGGGGGGTGTTTAAAATCAAGATACATATGAACCCATCCTATCCTATTACGCCAAGCAGTACAACATGACCATACAGCAAAACTCCTGCAGTAACTCCTAAACATGGAACCAGGTACTATCAGTGTAATTTGTCTGTGTGTCTTCATACTTGAAAAAGGATAGATTGCTACTCGCCACATATCGGAGATACTGAGTCACAGATAGGCACAACAAAAAAACTGTCAAACAAGTAAGTTTTCAGCCAAAAAGGCATTCATCAGCATTACACACACACACACACACACACACACACACACACACACACACACACACACACCACATCACTATGTTACAGTAAAAATATTGTAAAAGAAATACTCTGCTGGCAGTAAAATCTTGGTCTGAACATCTTGTTTCACGGCAAGTGTGTGCCTAGGGGTTTCATGTAGGCAGTGTGGTAACGAGATTCCAACCATTTTTAAACTGTCTCTATGTCACTATGATGAAAATACAACAGTAATTGTTTTAACAAGTAAACCATAATAAATTTTTTTGTTTCCACAATTTTTCATTTTTGACGATAAATTACATTTATTGGGTGATGAATTAGAACAATAAGGCCCCCTCTGGGTAGTCATCATTGGGTAATAAATAGGGATAATGCATTGGGTAATAGATTACAGCAGGAAAACTGGAAAATAAAAAATAATTAGAAAGTGCAGTTTGCAAATAGGAAGTTGGAACATTTATTTTGTACTGGTGCTTGACGAAAACTTCTTGGCTGCATTTTGGGTCATAAATTACCCTAATTAGCTAATAAATGATAGAGGGAGCATGGCTGAAAGTGATTCATACTAACTGTCTGCAATCTTGGATAAATCTGGCAGTCATGCAGGCTGTTCCAGCTTCTCAGACAGCTAAGGTAACAGCCCTTTGAATTTCACATCATTTACACATCACTTAGTTGTCCTAGAGCAGTAGGGGAATGAAGGAGAAATGATCTTGATCTCGATCAGGAGCTGGGGAGAAATCTTGTAACAATGCAGACAGCTCAGCTCCAGTTTTTTCTCCATTACTGTTTGAATTTCCTGCTATTCTATGCTCTGGAGACTTGGATGTAGGTCTGCTGCAAATGTTTGAGACAGTGAGATATGCTGGTCACTAATATTGCAGCATTTTGACGACTGGATGGGTTGCCTCTGCAGTACATTTGTTCTTAGCTTGTAGTGCAGGTTGCATATCTGCATTGTCCCTGTGCCAGAACCCATTCGGCCATACTACTAACAACCATGTTACTTCCTCTGCTATTCAGCTCACATCTAACACGGAAATCCACTATTTCCTGTGCTTTTGGAACTTAGATGCAATTAAAGTATAATCATCAAGCTAGCACAACATAACCTTCATAGTGCTTACACAGGATGTTATTACAAAAACTTTAAAAAGATAATGCTCACTGCAACTGTAAAATGAATGTTGTTTTATGATCAGCGACAGTTGATGTGCATTAGTTCTCTTGGAGTATCTTTTACAGCATCTAATTAATATGTATTATGAAAAGTAATGATAGTTTTCAATGGAAGACCCTCCAGTGCTGGGGTGGAGATAAGGAAGGAGTGTTGGTGTTCATTGCTCATCACATGTTCCTCTCTCCACTGACTAAAAGTGTATATGCCCTTCCAAATGACAGTACATTACTACTACTTATTCCCAAAATGGACGTCAAAAACAACATTGGTCAACTCTCCTGCTAAATTATTCCCACAAATTTCATATCCCCTAAAGATTAATCTACAGCTGGTCCAGGGTTCAACCAATCAAAAGGGTTTCTTTATCTGTACTCTGCAAACAAGTGTGATATGCATGCCATAGAATACTTCCCATTGTATCACATATTCTTCCTGTTGCAGTCACATATGGAGCACAGTTTAACATAATAGTCGCGACACTTTACATTTACAACGAAAATCGCCTTAAGGAAGAAAGAGGTTAGCATCCTCTATATCTATAGCGGAATAGCCAAATTGCAATAACCATGCATCTGACCGATGTTTGGTGCCATCTCTGAACTATTTAGTAAATATGATGAACAATCTACTTATTAGGTTTTAATAAAGGGAGATATAATATAAAAATAAATATATCTAAGCCATATCAACCAATATATGTATACACCATGTGTTCTCCAGTGTTTTTATAAATTTAAAAAATGTATTTTAAAAAATTAAAGTTTTGCCCAACTGACGTAATTTAAATGTTTTAATAATAATCACAGACTCACAAGGAGTGAACATGGAAATTTTATTACTTGACGATAAAGATGAAATAAGTCGGACGACAATGTAAGAATTTTACTTACGTTTCATTTCATGTAATTAAATTTGAAGTGGTTTACTTCCATTGAGGTTTATATGTAGTTCACATAGATGGCGCCATATAACTAACCGATGTGTTCTCCACACAGCCCGCCTTCTGCAAAAATTGGTATTCCATGAACTGTGTACAAAGCCAAATCAACAGGCATTACATGCATTGACCAAAAAAGGATAGTGGTATGTAATATACAAACCATATGAGTTAAGCCATTAATTGCAACTTTTTTATGACATCATCTAACTATGTACCTGTTGTATTCTTAGCATTGAGAATGGCTAGTTGCTAGCTGAAATCTAGCCAACAAAAAATTCCAAAGGACAACTGATAGCTGAAATCTATTATTTACAAATCGTTTAAGAAATGTCAGAACAGTGATATTGCACCATCCAAACCTTTCATCTATGAAACATTTTATGGGGAGTTCGTGTGGCCTGTTTGTGTTATGATGATCGAGTAAGGGTTTGCGTTTTGTCGTTATTACTCGTGTGTTGAAAAATGCATATGACGACCTAAAGTTACATAATGTGCTTTATACATATTTCACAACAAATGGTTTCTTATATTGTTAATAAACAGTGAGGAGTGTGAGGGCATAATCTATTGTCTTCAGTCTCACTACAAGGTATTAGTTGAATCCTCACCTCCCCATATGTCTATCGACAGTAGACAGATGATGTTTTGGCCAGTAGTGTAATTTTTTTCCCGCCAGACACTGTTAACCTTTATGATCAAACTAAACAGGCCAGCATAACTTGGCTATGTGCTTTAGCAATATACCGAGCGAGGCACCAAACTTTTTCACTTTCAATTGCTTTTGATCTCTTAAAGACAACTGTAAAACATTTTTCACCTAGACTGATAATGACTAGAGTCTCATCAAACGAACAGCAATGCTTTCTCACAACTTCATTAATGAAAGAATGAAATCCCATACCTTCCTAACCTCTGGAGGCCTAATCTCATCTCATTTCATTTCTCCCTCCGCTTCGAGGTGATCCACTTTCTTTGCCAGCCAGTGTAAATCCATAGCAACGTTTTATATTTTTTTCAAATTCACAGGGAAATTTTGTTTTTAAAATGCTTTGCATATTAATCCCTTATTAAGTGCGACATGATTTACATGCATTTTACCGTTTTTCTTGCAGCCAGAGTTTTGTGAAAAAGTCCATGGCTTCTTTCACAGAGCCACTAGAACCAATTTTGTTTGTTGCTGTCAAAAAAGTGTTTTCAACTGCGCCACATTTTATACTATAAACTGTCATGACATATGTATATATTAAACGCATACTCTGTTTGTTTTCCAGATTTTTTTTAATCCCACACGTTTTCCGTTATGTTGTTAAAATTGTCTGTATCGTATCTAACAAAGAAATATTGTGATTTCTTGAGATCCTACGTAAGATACCTATGTCTAAATCTATTCTCTACAATACATTGTTACGTTCCTGGCAGAGAGTACTACCCATTCAAGCATGTATTAGGATTTCTTCACATTACATTCACATATGGAGTCCTGCAAGAATGATTGTTTAAATACCTCTGTGAGCACTTAATCTGTGCCATTGCGGCCCTACAAGGGCGATGTGTAGTGGGTTATAGGATAAGTACATCAAGTTTCAAGACTGCCAATTCAACGGCGGTCTCTTGTAGGAAAAACAAACCTTCGTATACAAAAATTATTCCCTTTATTCCTATTTTATATAGGTCCCACACCTTTAATCATTACTAATGGCCAGGTTGTATGAGTGTTTTGTAAGTAATCTCCTTTGTAGCATCATTGCATTTTCACAGCATTCTACCAATGAACTGAAGTATATCACCTGCTTTACCTTTGCTTGAACATATGTGAGAACTGTATTTCATATCTCTACCAGTTGACCTAGGCATCTGTATAAATAAACTGATACTGATGCAGTTTTTCTCATCTAGTACTTCAGAGTTGATCACTGCATCATTGCAAAAAGCGTCTGGCGGTTCTTAATATTTTCTGTAAGTTTATTTACATACAACATGAGCAACTATGGACACATTGTACTACCCTGAGGTACTAATTATCCTACTTCTACTTTTGACAGTTACTCTCCATTGAAGATATGGTACTGGGTTCTCCCTACCACGCAACACTCAATCCAGTCACAAATTTTGTTTGATACCCCATAAGATCACAAATTCGTTAATAAAAATTATTGTTGTACTTAGTCAAATGCTACTTGAAAATCAAAAAATACTGCAAGCATATATTCTGTTGATCAGTTTCAGAACGTAATGTGAGGAAAACACTTGTTAAGGTTTTGATGATCAGTGTTTTTGGAATTTATGCTGGTTGGCATGGAAGAGGTCATTCTGTATGTTTGAACTTATCAGATTTTCTAAGATCTTATAATGGACTGACACAAATCAGAATGGACATTAGTTTTATGGATCGCCTTTGCTCCCCTTATTGTAAGTGGGTATACCCTATGATCTCGTCCAACTACTGGACACAGTTTTATGTTTGAGGGATATATGGCACATTATGGTAAAAAGAGATGCTTACTCAGGCGCAAGTAATCTAGTAGGAATTCCAACGGGTGCAGCTGCTTTGTTCACTTTTTCCTAGATCTATGTTCAGTTTGAGAGATTGCACTCCCTGACACTAATATCTACATCACTCATCTTTTCTCACTTAACGAGATGCTGCAAATGTTAGCGCACTGTACTCGCATTCAGGACTATGGTTCACACTCACATCCAGCCATCTTGAGGGCTGTAAAGATATTGGAGCTTGTAGCTCTGTTTGTAAAATATTCCAGTCTGTGATATCTGGTAACAAGTGCTGTGTGATGTGGGGATAGCGTTCCGAAGACAGAATGCACACTCCGCTAACCTGGTAGTGACTCAGTGGCGTATTACGCTGTATTGCATGGTAAAATATCTGATTGTGACATCATACAAAACATCCGCAACATACTAATTATAATTTCTTACCTAAACTGATTTACAGATAACCTGAGACAAAGCATTATACTGAGGGAGTAATTGGAATTTGTGACAGAAGCTGTAGGACTTTAATCTAAGCAATAACTATAGTAGTTGGATGATGCCATAAATGGATGCTTTACTAGCGGAAGGGTACAGTTTTTTAGAGACATATTGTCAAGACAAGAGGGACGACGCCATAGATAGGCCCTTTACTAGTGGAAGAGTACGACTTTTTAGACGAAACTACCATATCAACTAACATGTATGCAACACTGTGGCATCAACAATGTCGACACACATATATTATAAGTGACATATTAAAGCCAAAGAAACGTGTATTTTTAGCTAAGTCAAAAACATTGTTATCCGTTGTCCACAATATCATCAAGTATAGATATTATCGATTTAAAATTGCTTACTAAGAGCAATGTTATTCATTAGGTGTTAAGAAAATTGACCGATTTGAGCAGTTCCTTATGAAAAATATACGTTTTCTCTCTTCAGGCCATTGTCAAAGTGATATACTTTGCATCAAAGATCTGTATCGAAATGGGTAATATCTGAAGGAATCACAGTGTCAAACAGACTTAAACCATTCCATATAACACAATATGTAGGATACTCTACTAAAGAAAAAAAAGACTCACCGCTTTAGTTTACACATTTAGCTGTGCTAGACAGGCCAAGCATTGACTGTAGCCAGAAGCAAATAATCTGTGCAACTGCAACATTTTACTTCCTCCTAGATACATGGTATGACATGATTGCAATGGAGAAATCAGGGAAATTGTAGCTAAAATGTATGTTCAGCAACAATCACACTTTATATTCACTGGCTAGTTGTTTCAACTATGGTTTTAACAGAACAATTAGTAATGGCGGGAAGCAGTACAAAACAGGACTACTGACAGTTGTATTGTAAACTATCTCATAGAGGAATTCTGTGATACCACCCAGTTCCATTGCCTTGCTAGAGTGCATATTACTCTTCATAAGCAAAAGCATTTCAAAATCTGCACAATGTGTATATGCCATAGAAGGCTGTGGTTTTAATGGAACAATTGTTAATGGTGGGGGTTGTATAACACAGCAACGCACTTCAATATATGGATATTGTATATAGGTGCTATATTTTAGCTGGTAAACATTTTTGTTCCCACACTCCACGATCTTGTGAAAGTGACAAAAGGGATACAGAAGTTCTGTATCGAGACAGGGAATACCTAAATTGCCTTTTAAGGTCGACAGATTCAAAGGACCCAACATCCTTCTGTGGTGCACTGCAAAACATGAAAAATGTGGTCCATAGACTTGATAGTTCATGTATGTTTTGGCAGAAGCAGTATCAAGGCTTTTTAGAGTCTATTCGACGAGGTGAACTTATACATAATGTTGCTCTGTCACCAAATATATCAGCTTCTCCAACACCATTCCGAAAACATCATGAAACATTACATCCAACAATTATATAACCTTGAGGTTTAACGATTACTAGAGAAATAACGTCGCATATCACTGCCTTCTAACTCGTGGACTGCAAGCAAAAGAAGATAATGGAGGGGAGGATCAAGCAAGCAATATTTTAAAAGAGAGACTTAAGAGCTGTTGAAAAGTGAACGAGAAGAGAAAGATCATCACATGCGAGGTTTTCGGCAACCAGGCAGCTGAGAAGTGGAGTATGTACCCCCTTACAAGAGAACGAAAGAACATGTGACTATGATATCCACTCTGTAGGCGGGAAGGAATATATTAGCTGAGAGGGGCTAAAGGGTCATTTTAAAAGGCTGTGTGGTGCACGACTATCTATCACACAAAAACAGCACAGTTGTTTCGTGATTGATTGTATATTTATCGAAATAATGTATCGCTACTATGTCAGAACCAATGACTGAAATCACAGAAAACATAACAAATTTAATGTCAAAATACAGGAGCTCAGCAGTAGATGGTATCACCTGTAATTTTATGAAACTTTCTGTTCGATCATCAAGATCGACTTCATGGGAGTCATGAAGAAGAAACAATGATGCGGACAAGATACTCCAATAAAAAAACTCGCAATAATTGTACGAGCGTGTGCTGGACAGTAATTCCTCCGAATTTTCTATGTGAAAATTCTTAAGGGCTTTTCAATGAAACAAACTTTAGTAACATTTCACATCTTTATTTTTAACGTCACCCTGGCAACGGACACATTTATCCCAACAAGAGACCAGTTTGTTGACACTGTCAGTGTAGAATGGAGCCGCAACCTCATCTGTGCCTCCACCGTTTCATCACTGTCAACGTGGAGTGCTCAACAGTGTTCTTAATGGTTGGAAACAGGTGAAAATCGGATGCGGTCAAATTAGGACTGTGTGGAGAGTGATCAATGACAGTGAACCAAAGGCGTCGTGTTGCTACAAGTGTCGCAGCGCTCGCGTGTCATCTGGCGTTGTCATGCTGAAGAAGAGTGTGCTCTATGTGTGGACCAACTCTTCGAATTCGTGTTTTCAGTGATCTGAGAGTCTCATAGTACCTTGCAGAGTTCGTGATGGCGCCTTTGGGCATCAATTTAAAATCCACCACGCCTTGAACAGCCCAAGCAATGCGTGTATGACTCTTCTTGCCGATAGCATGTTCTTGAACATTTTTGGCGTCGGTGATCCTTTGTGGCAGAACTGCATTTATGCTCGGTTGTTATCTCATGCACCAACATAGTTACGTTACATACCGCCATAAACACACCACGTTCTAGAGGCAGAAGCTTGCAACTTGCGTCAGCGGAGTGGAAAAGTCGAGTGAGTAATATGCATGATAAGTAAGCCCTCAACAGACATGGCGAACAGAATAAAAAATTCAGAGACATTTCTTTTCAGCACACCCTCGTACTTTAACTTCCTGCAAATCTATTCGGTAGCCAACTTACTGGGGTCAGATACATGCTATGTAGACGATTGAACCAAGACTGGGAAACATGTTCATTTGCAGTGATGCACTGGCAACAACGACTGGCGCCAGATCCACCTGCGCAAAGGTTTTTGCTACTGGTATGGACAATCGTCAACAACTTAAGCAGTATTTGCTAGTGGATTTTTAAAAAACTCTAGTACCTCATTGTCGTCAGCATTTCTAGTTCTTTTATTATTACGTATCAATTTCCACACTCGTCTGGCTCGGCGGGGGGGAAGGGGGAGGTGTTTGGCATAGCTTTCTGTAGGTAATATTATGACTCACCTATTTGGGTAGACTTGAAGCAGAAAGCTACATTCTCTCTAAATGTATCTCTTGTTCTTAGTCTTACCATAATGTAGCAATATTTCGATTAGACTTGTGCATATCACTATTACAGGAATTGCTTGGAGGTTGTTGCAGCAAGTGAAAGAGGGATATACTCCTCCCCTAAAATTCAATATCGGAATTATTCTCTCTTGAATACCGTGAAAGGAAAAGATGGACAATACACTAAATCTTTCATATCTCGCTGTTCTACATTTAATATTATTCAGCAATATATATCTCGAATTATTAAGTCAGGTTTCTCTCGCTTTATTCCCTTGGCCTGTATGCAAGGCATACTTTGGCAGGTGTAGGAGTATCACGCAGTCTTTCATAAATGCATATTTCCTACAATTACCCAGCAGAGTTTCTTGAGGACTATGTTGTCGCTCTCCCATTGAGGGCTACTTTACGACAGGGATGGGAAACTAGTCTAGGGATTGCATATTCATATTTCTGAGCATGTAAACAGACTGAACAATAAAGTAGATATGTCTGAGTTGGCTGACTCCATTCTTCCAGGGGCGTTAAGCTGGTGGTACTGCAGATCAGTACAACTCTCATTCAACTTTCTCTGTTACCTGCTGTGTTATGGGATTGATATTTGCACGTCCTACACGCTTGTCCCAGTGTGGTCACTTGCAATATTCTCTCTGTGTGTGTTTTTTTTTTTAATATACAGTCTGGAGACACTCCCAATATTAATGTTCAGTATTATATATCTAGATACTAATGTGTCATACTAAGTAAAACTGCTAAGGTTATAAACGAGGAATGTGTAGCAGAATAAGGAGGATCGAACTGGGAAACTTTATATAATCTCTCTGACATGCTGAGGTTACCGACCATTCTTCGTGGTTTTTAATATACCTTTTAATGTAATGGGATAACAGTGCTAGTTATGGCGGGATTTTCTGGTGTTAACGATGTGTCATGGAATTTCCTCACCCACACCCCGACTGAGAAAAGGCAATTGCCCTATACATAAAAAGGGAGGATTTCAGATTTTGGTGGGAAAATGAAAATTTTGCTGGGAATTCAAAAAATAGCCCAATAGCGCTAGTGTGGAAGTAGCGCAGTTGCCCCAAGTATAAACTGGCGAGAAATTCACAAGTGATACATTGTGATACTGGTTTTCTTGGAATACTGGTTCAGTCTTGCTCTGATCAGAATATAGGATGACAATGCAAGATGGCCAACCTGGAATACTATGGGAGGAAATCTAAGACTCAGATTACTGTCGTCAGCTTAACTATGACGATAGAATCCAAGATAGCCAGCCTGGAACACTGGCCCTCGTTCTATAACGTCACAATTCTGCTCAGACCTGCTGTGCTATTTGTAACAGTGTGGAATTGCAACATACTAATCCGTACTTGACATACTGGGACACTTTCCATTACGTCGTAGTTAATTTTCTGGAATACTGGCAATGCGACATCTGGGGATAGAGGATATACGTGCAGGTCGAAGCATGTGGCATGTTTTCTCTGGCTATTATTCACTCATAGGTGTATGGTCACTGCTTCTCCTAACTCTAAGTTAGGTTTTTTTCCACATTATGTCTTTAAAACCACACCAGAAGCGAAACTCTCTCACTCAAAGGTGTGTGTTACTTATAGAATTCGTGCATACTTACTGTCCTAATTCCAGTTCCTCTAACTCGTCCTGAAGTTGCGCCAGTGACAGTTCCAACTAAATCACCTGGAGTGGAGGATAGCACTGGACTCACACCCCTTGCAGTAGGTTAATTCCACATGTGCCTTGTTTAAAACAGCTGTAGTGAGTAGTATAATAACAATCCATCTTTGTTTAAAGAAGCAAAGAAATACCATACCAGGGAGAAGTCCCGTTTCCAGAATTGAAAAAGTTCGTGATCGAGGAGTCTGGCCGTGGCTGCTAGGGGCTTTGTCACTGTGCAGCACTACTGACATCAGAAGAAAGTTCTGTAGGACTCGCTGCACTACATAAGATATGAGGGCCTCGAGTTAAAACGATGGTAAGAAGCGCTAGAGGATTGCTCCAGCCTATTGTAGTTAGTACGATATGTGCAGGGATGCTTACTATTGAGAAACACAGGAAATTTACTCCAGCCAGTTCCACTCATTAGACGATGAGAAAGGAATACTAGGACAGCTAGTGAGAAGCACCAGTTCTCTATAGCCCCCATGTATACGTACATATATTCTGGATGGAAGTCGAACTTCAAGAGATGCACATTTGTTCTGCTGACATTGGACACTTGTGTGCAGGCTCTGCAGCTGAAAGAAAGGAAAAAAGAAAGATTTTAGTACTATGTTTCTAAAATTCACCACAAAAATAAATTGCGTGTGGAATGGACTGTGGCTGTTTACTGACAATACCGCAATCAACATTACACAACTGGAAACACGTGAAATTATATACAGAAGTCATGTACCATCAATACTTGCGAGTGAAACACATTTATACTTACTGACAAGCTGAATTGTACCCATCAAAATCGCAATAAATATACGTGATGAAAAACAGTGTCATCTTGTGAGAATAATAATCTACATCATACCTTTATTGCTTTAAAATCGCCCTGCGACACAGCACAGGTTGCTAGCTCTGTCTGAAGGAGGGAACATGAGCATAGTAAGTCGAGTGTGCTGTCAGTGGTAAACACTTTACGGCGCGCAGGAGATTGCGCTTGCACACGGTAGTCCTGACAACCAGCGCACATGGCTCGACCTCCCACTCACACATATATGATACAGCGATCCAAATTTGCCGTCATTTTACGGAAATATGATGGTGCA
Organism: Schistocerca serialis cubense; assembly: GCF_023864345.2. Classification (NCBI taxonomy): domain Eukaryota; kingdom Metazoa; phylum Arthropoda; class Insecta; order Orthoptera; family Acrididae; genus Schistocerca; species Schistocerca serialis. Next base: position 1,013,812,734 of record NC_064640.1, read on the forward strand.
TGCTTAACATCAGCCACTTCCATAGGTTTTCTAAATGGGGATGGGCATCATACATACAGCGAGTCATTGAATTTTCACATTAATTTTATGGTTAAATCAACGAATAAGGGCGAAACTTATTCTGTCCAGGGCGCGAATGAACAAGAGTGATCCACCACTTTCAAGAACAAGAAGGTATTTCGTAGGAAGTCATCAGTTCATTCAGAATTCCCACATAAACGATCCATATTTTGATCGTGATGTAATATCTCGGAACTCAACACGGAATACTTCTCTGTTGGTCCATCTCTTTTCAGTGTTGCGGTTCTGTGTTAGATGGATTAAACAAGCTCTTGATAGGTGGAAAGGGAAGGAAGACATGGTGTATAAGACGTTCTCCAAAACTGAAAAGCCGATTAGCACTAGCGACATAGGACTTTGGTTGAGTGAATCAACTCTGATACTTCACACAGTATATTTTACATTTGTACTACAAACTCGCAGAGCAGGTGTATTTCTGACGTATAGTAGTACTATCCGTTGAATTATCACGTTAAGATATTCGCATTCCTACCATAGACCTGAAATAAGCACAGCTTAAAAGCTGAATGTTCCATAGACATTTCTGATGAGCAGTGCAGTGTTTGAATTGCACTCCATTTTTTTCGACTTCATTGTGAATCAGACACATGTACACAAGGTGGAAGTGCAGAACACACACAATGCGAAAATACTTAAACAGACATCCAGCTAGCAAGTTCGACACGCTAGAATTGGATACTTTAAGAGGGTGAAATCGATATTTTGGGACGCCATATACAACACTGATTCTGTCTGACACAATTCATTTTATAGGTTACTGAATATGTTAACAGCAACAGCTTAGGAAATTCACATCCGATTACAGTTCGAAAATTGTGCTATGTTTACATCGTCAGCAGTGGTAAACACATGTAATGAGATGACATCTTATGAGTTTGAGTTCCCTTCTTATCCGTAACTTCTCAACTAGAAACACAGTCACTAGGCGATACCATCCCATGTATTTAACACCGACCAGAAGTCAGGAACTCTAACTTCGTGTTCCAACAAATACTTGCGACCATAAACAGAGATTAATTTTAAGATATGTACACTACAGACTGAATCTCTCCATAGTGATCCGTATTCCACAGTACAAGTGCCATAGGTTCACCACAACTGAACTCTTCAAGCTACCTATCAGAGGAACATATTCGTTCCCCTATTGCTCCACATGCAAGTGGAGCAGAAAAAGGGACTGACTAGCAATTATACAACATGTTCTTTAGAATGTGTTGTATGCAAGGTTACTACTCATTAAGAATATACTGGAGCAAGTCAGCATCAAAGTATTTAACACACACACACACACACACACACACACACACACACACACACACACACACACACACACACAAACCAGAAACCACACATCATACCTCTCATTTCTAATGAATTGTAAACATGTGTGGAAGGTAAAATGCGCTATAATGGTTCATATAGACATGTAGCTTGCTTTGCCTTAATTATTATAGTACCATACCTTGCATTTGTAGTAGTAGATTCAATTGATTCAAACAGTAGACCCCATGACGAATTCATATTGCAGTAAGTTCCCAACTCTCTCTCTCTCTCTCTCTCTCTCTCTCTCTCTCTGTCTCTATCTCTATCTCAAGTCCTCATCATCATCAAGTTTGCAACTTTTGTGTTCCTATAGATACTCAAGAATACCATCGAAATCTGAGTGTGTTTTGACATAACTTCACCACAGACTGAGTTTCTCCATAGCAATCCATACTGCACTGTACAGACCGCAGAGGTTTGGGGTGTTAACTTAATTGTATCACCCCCAGACATGTCGACGACATTGTTGCTGCCAGATATATTGATGTCTTGAGGAAATGGATTGTTCTCAGTTGTCACACAGTCCTCAATGTATTTCAGCTTTCTGCACAGTTGATCCAACTCCATAACACTGAAATGCACTGCTGGACATTCTCATTTCCACTATAATTTTGAAGTCCATATTAGCTACTAAACCAACATTAACACACTTTGATCCATTGGTAGTCCGTTGATAAGTAGGGTTGAACAACAGCACTATGTAATGATTTAACTCAGCCTCAACGAGTGGTGCAGATGTTGGATATACTGGAAACTCGAAGACTGGAAGCAATTCTCTGTGCTGCTCTGATATATCAGTCATTGCATCAGGGAGCTTTTCTGCATGCTGACTCAGTGGTGCCAATAATGTATATAATGGAAACTTGAAGTCTCGAAACTATTCTCCATGCTGACTTTATTTCCAATGCAGCATGTGGAGAGTTGCTTCAGGGAGCTTGTCTGCATGGTGACTTGATTTCTGCTGTTTGAATCTGCTTGAGTTCCACCGTGAAACGTTGGGAGCAGCATCGGGAAGTGTCTGCATGTGGGCTTCATATCTGCTACTGCTGGTCAAATGTGTCAAGCACCGCATCGTCTACATGCTGGAGCTATTGAACTGAGGGAGAAGTGAAAGAAAACCATGCAAAACGCATACATACACATAATAAATAATAAACATTGAGAGAAATGATTAGTTTCATACTTACAAGTGAGTGTGCGAGGAAGTTTTTTCTGTTTGGAGGTGGTAGATCTTTGATGCCACTTCATGATGATGATGATGATGATGATGATGATGATGATGATGAGGACGACGACTAACCTACAGACGCTGAGTATGGTACTATACCAACAGAGCAAAAGCTAGCCACATGTCTGTATGAACTGTTATAGCACATTCTCCTGTGCAGAACCCTTTACAATTAATCATAAATGAAAGGTGTGATGTGTGGTTTCTGGTGTGTATTGTGTATGGTGTTCAAGACTTTGATGCAGACTTACTCCAATATGTTATTGATAGGTAACTTCAAGCGTTCAGCTTTGGTGAACCTGTGGGACTAATATTGTATGATACAGATCACTACGGAAAGTACTTCGTTTAAAACAACTGCTGTGAGTAGGATAGTAACAATCCATCTTTGTTTAAAGAATCAAAGAGATACCACACCAGGGAGAAGTCCTCTTTCCAGAATTGCAAAGTTAGTGATTGAGGAGCTCGCCCATTGCTGCTAAGAGCTGTATCACCGTGCACCACTGCTGACATCAGAAGAAAGGGCTCTAGGATTCACCACACCACTTAAGACATGAGAGCACCGAGTTAAAACGATAGGAAACATAAAAAGACTTGTACTTTAACCCAAGTGACAGTTGAGTGTTAACAGCAGTGGGAAGGAGAGGAATGGAAGGATTGAGAAGCACCAGAGGGTTGCTCCAGCCAATTCTACTCCATAGGAAATGTGCTCGGATGGTTACTATTGAGAAACACAGGAAAGTTTCTCCAGCCAAGTCTACTCAGTAGGCAATGAGAAAGGAATGCTAGGACAACTAGTGAGAAGCACCAGTTCTCTATAGCCCCCACATATACATACATATATTCTGGATGGAAGTCGAACTTCGACAGATGCACATTCGTCCTGCTGAAATTAAACACTTTTGTGCAGGATCTGAAGTCAGGAGAAGGAGATGGAGAGAAAATTCAGTACTATGATCATAAAATTCACCACAAAAATATATTGTGTGTGGAATGGGCTGTGACTATTTACCGCCAATAACGTAACCAACAGCACACAGTTGTTAAACATGTGAAATTATATACAGAAGTAATGTAGCGTCAATATTTGAGAGTGGTACACACTTATACTTATTGACAAACTGAATTGTACACATTAAAAACGCGGTAAATATAGATGAAGAAAAACAGTGACATCTTATAAGAGTCATGTTCTACAAGATACTCGTACATCACATTTCAAGACCAAAAACTGAACTGCCATCACCATCAGAAAGCAGTGCCAACTGGTAGTAGATGACGGTAACATTGCCAAAAGACACAGCACAGATTGCTAGTGCCATTAGCTGTATCAATCAACTCAATGATATTTCACACGGTACATTCTACATTTCTACTATGAACTCGCAGAATTGGTGTATTTCTGGCATACAGGATGTTTCCGTAAGAACGCTCAAAAATGTAACAGGGCATAAAGAATACTCCACTGAACATTTTGAGATAGGGAACCTGGGGTCAGAAAGACCAGCTTAAGGAGATATGGAAGTAAACTTGTCTGCTGCCATGTCTAGCATTACTGTTTTTCAGCTTATTTACAACTAACATGCGTGTAGGTTTACACATACTGTGCTGTTTATTTACATTTAGGTTTCTTTACTTGCTGCAAGGAAAGAAGGAACACGCGTCTGATTACCAGCAAGTCATGATACAGGGTATGTTGAATTTACTTTCCATAAGATGCCTCTGTTGTATCGTACTTACGTTGTTCCATAGCAGAACGTGCTATGAATCAACAACAGACCAATTCATTACTCAGTGCTATTCAGAGAGAGTGTAAGCTTAGGGACCAATGACCTCAGCAGTTTGGTCCCATAAGACCTTACCACAAATTTCCAAAAACTTCCCAATGCACTCAATCACTGGAAGACTAAGCCTCCTTCACATATCCAACATGATACTCTGGCAAGCAAACACATCGGTAGTTTGTTGGGGGGGGGGGGGGGGGGGGGGAGATACAGTATCTCGCTCTCGCTCTATGTATTTAAATGATGGATTAAGGTACAACGAACTGTTAATATGATGTCATCGCCATCTGGTAGGTTTCCCTGGAAGTACAGGTCTACACAGCGCGACGTAGCCCTGTCTAACTGTGGAATGATTTTGCCGGGTAGTCACAACAAATATTTTTTTAATGTGAAGTAGTTATGAAGTTATTAACGTATGACTGAAAAGAAATAATAGTTCATTTCATCACACTTTTTTCAAAACGTTGGCTGGAATGGTTCAGTACTTAGTGAGCCGTGAATATTGTTGTAATTGGTCGGACTTCATGCTAAACTAAGTAGGGTATTTATTAATTGTCAAAGAAATGATAATGTGTACTACTTAGCCCCGAAAACCTGGCCCCTTGCCACAGGGAACAGTCAGGTCAGGACTTGGCCAGCTGCACAGGCACACAGGTGAGGGCAGGTGGGCTATTGTCAGCGCCGGCAACTCGTTTTTAAAAAGACAGCAAATATTACTCGTGATAATAATTATCCCAATGGTAGCTTAAAAAACTCTTTTCAATAAGTTAAATAATTCAACAGCTGGCTGTCGAATGAACACACTAAATAAACGCTCATCTTTTTCTCCCAGGAGTATTTGACCAAACAGCCGAATTCTGTGTATGTTGCAGAAGGCTTCATAGATTTCTCCAAAGGATAGTATAAATTATTTAATTCTGAATTATTTTTTAGGCCTCACTGTTTATCACGGACTTACTAAATGGCGTTTGAGGAGTCGCGAGAATTTCGCTCATGTTCACTCACACACCGGAAGTCAGAACGAAAGAATACGTACTGGAATAATACAGCGCTACACATTGTTAGACTGCATATGTTGGTAGCGTCACGATTTACATTCAGTAATCAGTCATTAATCGTCGGAGGCAGGGGTCATGTTTTCGCGGCTGAATAATAGTGATTGAGACGAGTGTCGTGATTGTGAGAATATTTGAATCGTGAATTTTCAAAAGCGACTTAAGTCCCTAGAGGTACATTTTCAGAAACAAGATAAAACTGTCTATTATTTTAGTGAAGCGAATATTGCACTAAATTATTGCAATATATGTTACATACATCTGAACTACACGAGATGTCATTACCAAAGCATGATCTTGTACTTCCTTCATGTTCAAATTTTGGTTTAAAAAAGAATTAACTTTAGTTTTGCTTCTTACGTAATAAAATTGTGGCATACACACACATAATAATGTATTTTCTTTATTGAAAACACATTCAGAATACATAGAACAGTAAATCATCCAAGAAAATAAACATACAGGACAAAATTTCCAAAACGAAATTGCAATTTTACTCATTTGTTTTTGTTCCCAAGCTGCAATTTTCTCATAAAATGCTTTGGATTCATTACAGTCGGGAATGTACTTGAGCATTTTGCGTGTATCTTTAATTAATTTTATTACCGGCCTCGATGGCCGAGCGGTTCTAGGCGCTACAGTCTGGAACCGCGCGACCGCTACGGTCGCAGGTTCGAATCCTGCCTCGGGCATGGATGTGTGTGATGTCCTTAGGTTAGTTAGGTTTGAGTAGTTGTAAGTTCTAGGGGACTGATGACCTCAGAAGTTAAGTCCCATAGTGCTCAGAGCCATTTGAACCATTTTTTTAAAATTTTATTTTAATTGACTGGACACACACCATTTGGATAAGCATGTCTGTGTCATAGTTCTGGGACGTGTGGAAACGTTGACCCAAGGATGAAAGAATGTTGAATTATTCCTCCTATGAATAGTTTTGCCAAAACTATTCTGATCTGTTCTGCACAAAAGCAGATTCCACAAAAGTTGAAACAGTGAAAGATACCTTTCTACATCTAGGAACGTCCTTAACAGACGTCTATGGAATTGGCATTTCTTTTGTAATAATGTGGCCACCAGTTTTTGTAATCATAAACATCCTCACTTTCAACGATTGTAACTGTAAAATTTCCTTTGGCGCTAGGGCTGACTATGTGTTCACACACGTCCTTCATTGTGTAAAGTCTGTCCACACGCTTCAGTCGTCTTTTTATTACTGCGAAGTCCCTATCATTTGGCAAAAAGGAGCGTACTCTGATAGGGAAAAGAAGTCTGATGTTAAAAAAACGCCTCTGAGCACTTATAGCCATTAAAAACCTGACGAGAGTGTTGGTCTCATTCTGACCTGGACAGCTGTCACAAAACAACCAGAGTTCTTTAACACTATATGAGACACATGTATTGAAATAATGGAGGAGAAAACTGTATACCTCATTTGGACTTTTCTTAGCTTGCCTCTCACGGTAGATGTAGAAGGATACTGAATTAGTTTTCATGTTATGCACAGAGAAAACTGGAATTGTTAGTTGACGATAATAATACATGTCGTGAACTGGTATCTTAGCCAAGCATACATTTTTCATGTAGTCAAATATTAAAGCAAGAAAATCCTCTCTCTCAGTGCATAACTTGGTTGCATCTTTTAATGTTTTGCTGAACCCTTTGCTGCGACGTTTGTAAAATAGGAGTTCTGCTGCAGATACACGTTGATCACAATCGTTAAGTGCACCGCTTTTCACTTTAACATTCAGTTCTTCACACGTAATGCATGTGTCTACACTGGGTTTACCAAATCTCAAACGGAAATTTTTATTGAAATATCTGTGATAATAGCGGTAAGACATTACTATCAGGATATTTGACAAGAAACATTACATGCATAGTTTTCACAGTTAGTTCACTGTTTAAGTAGAAAAAATCTGTTTTTCCATAGTGGGTTTGTTTAGTTGGAAATGACACAATATGAGCATGAACAGAATCAAGTATATCAGCCGCCTTTGCTTCCATCGTTTGTGTTTTCCACGTTGGTCTTTAGGAAGGAGACTTGCCACGAAGCAGCAACTTACACAATGCCTTCATCTTGGATTCGGTAACACAATAAACACTGAGGAAGGCTTTCTTACATATCTCTATCTGCTTGTCTGAATCTTTAACATAATACTTAAACATAGCTGCCCCAGTACCAGGCTCGTCTCTCCTTTCTCTTCGTTTTTTTATGGCAATACTTTCAGTTTGTCCCTGTAAGAACACGTCTTGTTCGTTCTTAGTGTCAAAATCGTTCATGTAATTATCTGCTTCTAACAATGCATTTTCGGAAACCAAGTTGAGACACTTTCCTGCATCTGAAATATATGACAATTTTTTATAAACAAGAGTCTGCATTACTAGTAATTATGTCTCAGTAAGCTACAATGATGTGTACAAGAATATTGTGTACAACAATATTGTGAAACAAAATTAAATCCAAATTGCTTTCCTGCAAGCAGCTCCTGTTCGTCTAGCTGAAACTCAACTTCCTCACATGATTTACGTGCTCCAAACCTTTCACATTACCACGCTTTATTGTAGCTCTCTTGTATTATGTAGCCCTTTTCATTCCTTTCCTCCTTTTTTGGTCATATTTTCTTCATTGTCAATAACACCAATACATAAAGAACTGCTGTTACACGTCATTTTCGTTTTAAACTAACGTATCACAGGTCTACCAAACAAACAAAAGTAATACAGACGTTATATCAACTTAAAGCTATACATGAATCTGTTAACAATTATCATTACCTGACAAGCAAAACAACCTAAGTCTTGGACTAAGGCTGTTTTGCCAGTAAACACGAATGTTCTATTACTGGAAAGCATGTACAGAAGTTAGGGACTAAAGTCTCTTTGGTATTAAGCGATGAGTGTTGGGTACGGGAACATTACTGTGCCCGTAACTCAACACCATGAAAATGTGGACTTCAGTCGTTTTGCAAATTCACAATTGGTTTAAATTTTTATCTTTTATCTCATTTTTTTCTAGTTACATCTCCTGATAGGTTTTTTTTAAATTTGTTGTAGATGGAATATTGTGGTCGCGAAATAGAGCAGTGCCCTCACAATAATTTGCTAGATTATTACATCATGTCAGAAGAGAGGGAAATAATTAAAAAGAAAGCTTTCTGGTATAGAAAATCGGGAAAGAAAAAATGAAGAAAAAAGTTTTTGAAGAAATTAAAAAACACATGAATATTCTTAAATTCCTTAAAGGAAATTTTAAGGCAAGTACTTCAGACATTGAATTAGAACCCCAATATTTATTTATATTGTGGACAATTAGGCACTAAAAATATACAGTCATGTACTCAAGGTGATCAAATTGACCAGCTTAGTAAATTCTTGCATGAACGCTCTGAGATTTTTCCAAATTAAAATCAGTATGTGACTTTTGTCGTTAATGAAAGTATCAGCGTACATGGAACAAAGGAATACAGGGTTTCTAACGTAGGTACGTGGCCAAAAGTACTTAATGCGAGAGACATATATTACGTTGTACTGTAAGTACCCTCACAAGTATATCTAAGCAGTTTTCCAAAATATGAAATTGGGTGTCATTTCTCTTTAGCACATTACACAGGAAAACTATCAAATGAAGAAATTATCAGACGAAGTTGGTTAATTTATTCAGTATCAAACGACAGTATCTTTTAATTTTGTTGTCGATTGCTTGACGCAAAGTCAACCGCTAATCTGACAACCACTGAGGTTTTTAAAAACTGGAAACATTTCAGTGAAGCTTTGAAAATGCTTGAAAATAGTCCTAACCTCAAAAAAGCATTTACTCAATGGATTGAAGCTGAAATGACGTTTAAAGCTGTATTAACTAATGACACTTATTTAAAGAGCTAGGGATCTTCACTGTAGCCTCACAATATATATATATATATATATATATATATATATATATATATATATATTCACTTATGAAATTTGTTATTAACAATCCGAACAAATTCAAAAGTAATAGCAGTGTACATGGCTACAACACTAGGAGAAAGGATGATCTTCACTACTCAAGGTTAAATCTAACTTTGGCTCAGAAAGGGGTAAATTATGATCCCACAAAAGTCTTTGGTCACTTACTTAATAGCATCAAAAGTCTGACAGATAGCCATATAGCATTTAAAAGGAAACAAAAAGAATTTCTAATGACAACTCCTTCTACTCATTAGATGAATTTTTGGATATAGTAAGTGGGTAATTTCCCGAACCCCCCACAAAAAAATATTAAGTGTCATGTAATATTTTGTGTAATGTAATATCTACATCTACATCCATATCCATACTCCGCAAGCCACCTGACGGTGTGTGGCGGAGGGTACCCTGAGTACCTCTATCGGTTCTCCCTTCTATTCCAGTCTCGTATTGTTCGTGGAAAGAAGGATTGTCGATATGCTTCTGTGTGGGCTCTAATCTCTCTGATTTTATCCTCATGGTCTCTTCGCGAGATATACGTAGGAGGGAGCAATATACTGCTTGACTCTTCGGTGAAGGTATGTTCTCGAAACTTTAACAAAAGCCCGTACCGAGCTACTGAGCATCTCTCCTGCAGAGTCTTCCACTGGAGTTTATCTATCATCTCCGTAACGCTTTCGCGATTACTAAATGATCCTGTAACGAAGCGTGCTGCTTTCCGTTGGATCTTCTCTATCTCTTTTATCAACCCTATCTGGTACGGATCCCACACTGTTGAGCAATATTCAAGCAGTGGACGAACAAGCGTACTGTAACCTACTTCCTTTGTTTTCGGATTGCATTTCCTTAGGATTCTTCCAATGAATCTCAGTCTGGCATCTGCTTTACCGACGATCAATTTTATATGATCATTCCATTTTAAACCACTCCTAATGCGTACTCCCAGATAATTCATGGAATTAACTGCTTCCAGTTGCTGGCCTGCTATTTTGTAGCTAAATGATAAGGGAACTATCTTTCTATGTATTCGCAGCACATCACACTTGTCTACATTGAGATTCAATTGCCATTCCCTGCACCATGCGTCAATTCGCTGCAGATCCTCCTGCATTTCAGTACAATTTTCCATTGTTACAACCTCTCGATACACCACAGCATCATCTGCAAAAAGCCTCAGTGAACTTCCGATGTCATCCACAAGGTCATTTATGTATATTGTGAATAGCAACGGTCCTATGACACTCCCCTGCGGCACACCTGAAATCACTCTTACTTCGGAAGACTTCTCTCCATTGAGAATGACATGCTGCGTTCTGTTATCTAGGAACTCTTCAATCCAATCACACAGTTGGTCTGATAGTCCATATGCTCTTACTTTGTTCATTAAACGACTGTGGGGAACTGTATCGAACACCTTGCGGAAGTCGAGAAACACGGCATCTACCTGTGAACCCGTGTCTATGGCTCTCTGAGTCTCGTGGACGAATAGCGCGAGCTGGGTTTCACACGACCGTCTTTTTCGAAACCCATGCTGATTCCTACAGAGTAGATTTCTAGTCTCCAGAAAAGTCATTATACTCGAACATAATACGTGTTCCAAAATTCTACAACTGATCGACGTTAGAGATATAGTTCTATAGCTCTGCACATCAGTTCAACGTCCCTTCTTGAAAACGGGGATGACCTGTGCCCTTTTCCAATCCTTTGGAATGCTACGCTCTTCTAGAGACCTACGGTACACCGCTGCAAGAAAGGGGGGGGGGGGGGGGCAAATTCCTTCGCGCACTCTATGTAAAAGCGAAATGGTATCCCATCAGGTCCAGCGGCCTTTCCTCTTTTGAGCGATTTTAATTGTTTTTCTATCCCTCTGTCGTCTATTTCGATATCTACCATTTTGTCATCTGTGCGACAATCTAGAGAAGGAACTACAGTGCAGTCTTCCTCTGTGAAATAGCTTTGGAAAAAGACATTTAGTATTTCGGCCTTTAGTCTGTCATCCTCTGTTTCAGTACCATTTTGGTCACAGAGTGTCTGGACATTTTGTTTTGATCCACCTACCGCTTTGACATAAGACCAAAATTTCTTAGGATTTTCTGCCAAGTCAGTACATAGAACTTTACTTTCGAACTCATTGAACGCCTCTCGCATAGCCCTCACACTACATTTCGCTTCGCGTAATTTTTGTTTGTCTGCAAGGCTTTGGTTATGTTTATGTTTACTGTGAAGTTCCCTTTGCTTCCGCAGCAGTTTCCTAACTCGGTTGTTGTACCATGGTGGCTCTTTTCCATCTCTTACGATCTTGCTTGGCACATACTCATCTAACGCATATTGTACGTTGGTTTTGAACTTTGTCCACTGATCCTCAACACTATCTGTACTTAAGACAAAACTTTTGTGTTGAGCCGTCAGGTACTCTGTAATCTGCTTTTTGTCACATTTGCTAAACAGAAAAATCTTCCTACCTTTTTTAATATTTCTATATACGGCTGAAATCATCGATGCAGTAAACGCTTTATGACCGCTGATTCCCTGTTCTGCGTTAACTGTTTCAAATAGTTCGGGTCTGTTTGTCACCAGAAGGTCTAATATGTTATCGCCACGAGTCGGTTCTCTGTTTAACTGCTCAAGGTAGCACTTCAAAAAATATCTTGTATGGACACCTTTTATTAACCTGACACGTTCCACATCATTACGAAGTGTCGTATTCATGATGTATGGAACAAGTACTAATCTAATGTAATCTAACAAAGAAGAATAAAAGCTAATTTCTAAAGAAAGTTTACGATGGAACAATGTGCTTCAAAGAGTGATGCGCATAACATTGTGTTTTGCTGAAAATAATGTGACATTCAGAGGGTTACCAGATAAATTATTTTTTTCCAAATAATGGAACATTCCTAGGCCTTGTACAATTATTGGAAAAGTTTGGTACCATCATGAAAGAGCGTGTCAGATTGGCAGTGAATGGTGATTTGGCTGACAGTTACTGCGGCAGAAATATACAAAATGAATTAATAGAACTGATGGCATCAAAAGTTATGTCTAAAATAATACCCCGCATAAAGGGGTCAAAGTATTACGCGATCATAGAGCAACTTTCAATAACTATTTGTGTAACATTTATACTGTGTAATATTGACTTTTGTAATGCCTCAGATGACCTCTGAGGTCTCTACAACAATAAAAATCAATCAATCAATCTTTACGATGCGCCTACGTAACAGAGGACGGCGTAAGTGTAAAAGTATATCTTATTTAATTTTTGGAAACAGATGATACAATCGGTGCGGGTATCACAGAAAGCATTTTAAGTACTTGAGTGATCTAGGCCACAACTTTCATTACGGCAGAGAACGGGGTTGCGATAACGGCGCGAACATGAAGGGGAAAAATAAAGGCGTCCAGAACAGAATTACGAAGTTAAACCCGCTAGATTTTTTTGTACCATGTGGATGCGACAGTTATAATTTCGGTTTACATGATGCGGCAAAATCATCAGTAAATCAGTGACCTGGTCGAAATTTTGCAAAAAATGTTTAATTTATTTGCACGATCGGTAAATAGAGGGGAAATTTTGACCGACCATTTGAAAATATACACCCCGAAAGATTTAAGTGAAACACGCTGGGACGCTCGAGTTGAAAGTGTCAAAGCGCTTCATTATCGATTATGTGGAACACACGACGCTTTGGTTTCCTTGGCCGATGTTACCAAACAAAGCGATGTTGCGACGTCACATGAAGAGACAGCACTAGGACGACTTCAGCTTCATTGTTTCTCTCGCGACATTGTATGATGTTCCGTTTCAAAATTAACGTTGTGAGCAAAGCAAGTCAGTCACCTACAATTAACTGTGTCCAGTTTAACGAAATCCTTGGTAAATGTTGCTCTTATTTGTATACATATAGACAAACAGGTTTCGAAGAAACTATTGTAACAGCAACTGAATTACCGTCGGAGCTCGATACACAGCCATTATATAAACCACAAAATACGTGGCTAAGACGTGTTAAATGCAGACCGGGTTAAGTGGCTGTTGATGATCAAATGACTTAACCTCCCCCCCCCCCCCCAAAAAAAAATAGAAGTGGCGTTCTTTAATGCCCTTTTGGACACTGTGCTGATATCTATGAAAGAAAGATTTGAACAGATGTAAGTTTTTTGCGACGTAGAGTTTCTTGTTTAACATTACAAAAATCAAAATGAAGAAGAACTAATACAAAATTGTTCTAAATTATAAGAAAAGTTAACAGTCCACACGAAATCAGATGCTGATGGCGATTTGTTGTGCAAGGAAATATTAGGTCTGCAACATTATCTCGAAGACAGCCAGGCAACGCCTCTGAAGCCTTAAACTTTATCAAAAAGCATAATCTTCAAGAGTTATATCCCAACACCTGTTAACAATACCAATGACTGTTGCAAGTGGCCAACGCAATGGTTCCAAACTGAAACTGATAAAAACGTATTTGGCAGTGCCTCAAACAAGACTGACCAGTTTGGCCTCGCTGTCCACTGAAAATGAAGTCGCAGAAAACCTAGATTTTGTTAATCTTATCAGAGAGTTGCTGGCAAAAAAAACTATAAAAATTAAAGTATTAGCCATTTGTTTATATTTGTTTTTCATTAAATTTTGTGTGTTCCGACGACTGACTGACAATGTAGGCTCATTGCTTAGTTATATCAAATTAAATAAAAGTTTTGTTACCCAATCCAATATTAGTTTCCTTTTCATTATGCATAGTCTTATATGGTAAAGGGCGCCAAATGAGAGACTCGCCATGGCCGCCTGGATGGTTTCGGCCGGCCCTACGCACAGTGCTGCTATTCCTAGCATCTTGGTGTGGGTAGCCATCTCGTGCGACTTTAGGTCATGGGCAGTAGTGATTGAGGGAACACTGGCGGCACAATGGTACGTCATGAAAATCCTCCGTCCCCATGTGTTACTTCTCGTGCAACAGCATCATTTTGCAACAGAGCAAGTGTCTCTATAAACTGTCTGCATGATATTGAGGTACTCCTGTGACCAGCAACATCACCAAACTGTCACCAATGGAGCATTTTTGAGCCCAGCTCAGATGTCAGCTCCATCCCATTGCCAGTATCTGTGACATCAAAGACCAGTTACAATATTCGTGGACCAGCTTTCCTCAGGAGAAGATACAACGGTTTTATGAGACCATTCTCGACCGAATTAGTTCCTGCATCCGGGCCAGAGGAGGGTGCAACGTCGTACTGATAAGTGGGCTCATGCTGCCAAGTTCTTCGTAAATTTGACTCGATTTAGTAATCACTGAAATACTATACAGCCTTTCAACCCGTGAAATTTAATTTCCACTTCTCCCCCCTTCTGGGCGTTTCACTTTTTTGTCTGACAGTGTATTTTGGAATTCGTCGCAGTCCCTCTGGAACTTTATTAATGTCATGCCTTTGTGGTATTCCAGAATGTGTTACAGTTTGTTTGTCAGAAATTTGTAGAATTCGTTTCAAGTTGCGGACAGCATACACTAGCTTGTACCTATATACGTTCATTGTGCCTTCCGACAGTACAACATGATGATCATATATTTCAGTTTATGATTTAGTGTCACTGATGATTTATCTTTGGGCACACTTTGTAAGATAGCCACATGCTTTTAAACTGTAATAATTAAAAAAGAACTTCTCCAAGACCACGAGCATGGCTGTCAGAATACACATCTGCTTCAGCGATTTTGAGTGAGACTTTCAAAGCATAATTTTTTTTCTTCATTTCTTTCTCTGGGTGATGTGCTTACAGTTTAAAGTAAGTACTTCAAATATTTTTTACAATGGCACCTGGCAATATTTGCTCTGTATTTTTTATGACAAAAGTTTTTAAGCTCACACAGTCTACGTCTACACCGTTGGGAAAAAATGCAACAAGCGTAAGGACTGTGTTGAGTGCCAGCAGGAGATAATATTGTGGTACTGAGGGGTTATAGTGTTAATGATCGCTCCTCGACGATCAGGTGCTGCTGGTAGGCCTTGTTTTACTCTGCAGGCAGTAACTGTGCCGAGTTTAAAGGTGAACAGTGTTTGCAATATTCATTCGAGGGTACGACTGTGCCCCACTGGCAAACATCTACGCCTGTGAACAGCTTCAGCCGTTTAAACAGGGTAGCATTGTGAGTCTGGATAGACATATTGATGGATTGCTGTTCGTGATGGGCCCATTGTGTTGGTGGTGTGTCACTGCTTTCGACAGTGGCCTGTGGAACATTCCCACACCTGTAGACCAGGTTCTGGACGTCCACATGGTGTAGATGCACGTAAAGATCGACACATTGTGGGAGTGGTGGAAGCTGACAGAACATCATCCAGGGGCGAAATTAGGGCATATGTAAGACCTACTGTGTCATCAGGTACTATTGGGAGCCACCTGCTTGCAGCAGTTTTAAGATCACTTATGCCTTTGGCTAGGCTACCACTGACACTAAAATACTATCAAGCATGGCCACTCTGTTGTTGTGAAAGAGTTGACTGAAGAAGGAATCGACTAGAGAGTGAAGTGGTGCCCAGTTAGCTTCACTGATGAAGGTAGGTTCTGTCTGTATGTGAGTGAAGGACTTGCACATGTATGGGGTAGACTTGGTGAGCTGCCGGCCGCGGTGGCCGTGCGGCTCTAGGCGCTTCAGTCCGGAACTGCGAGACTGCTACGGTCGCAGGTTAGAATCCTGCCTCGAGCATGGATGTGTGTGATGTCCTTAGGTTAGTTAGGTTTAAGTAGTTCTAAGTTCTAGGGGACTGATGAACTCAGATGTTAAGTCCCATAGTGCTCAGAGCCATTTGAACCATTTGAACTTGGTGAGCTGCCTATTCCAGATTGCATTCCCCATGACACACGTCCCATCCTAGGCATCATGATCTGAGGTGCCATCAATTGCAACTCGCGGTCACACTTGGTGTTCCTGCTGTGTAAAGTAAACAGTGCCCATTACATTGCAAAGGCTGTTATCCCCATGATACTATCATTTCTTCACCCTTTTTCAGCAGAACAGTGCACATTCACGTACAGCTGCTGTGGCACAACATGTTCTTCGTTGTGTACAACAACTGCCCTGACCATCAAGATCATCAGATCTGCCATCAACTGAACATGGATGGGACATGATGAAACGGGAACTTACTCCTTCTCGATGGCCTACAAGAATCGTAGCCGAATTGCAACAAAAGGCGCAAGATGCTTAGGAAAAGCTATGGCAGAAGCCATTCGGCATCTTTATGATCGTTTGCATGCGAGAATACACGCCTAAGTTGCCGCCAGAGGAGGGGTTACTCCGTGTATTGATGCAACTGTTTGGGAACGTTTTGCTGTGACGTGCGTATTTCATTTAGCCTGAATTCGTTATTGTATAGGCATACTCCTACAATGACGAACTGCCTCTTAACTCACTTGCCAATATAATGACCGTGACCATGCGAATGTTGCATTCTTTTCCGGCAATGTACGTACATACTTCGCAAGATACTTTACAGTGCATGGCGGAGGGTACATTGTATCAATACCGTTGTATATCTGTCCTGTTCTATTTACATATTGAGTGAGGAAAAAAATTACCGTCCATATACCGTTGTATGCCCCTTTATCTCTCTGATCTTATTCTCATGATCCCATGTGAGATATGCGATGGTGGTAGCAGAATGGTCACGCAGTCTTCCTCAAATAATGATTCTCTAAATTTACCCAACAGGGTTTACTGTCGTTAGTCCAAAACTTCCCGTTTACTTTCTATGAACAACTCGGTTTTATTTTCCCGTAAATTATGCATTATGAGCCTAGCAGGATGTCTTCAGATTTGTCCCGTATATTTTGTGAAGCCTACTACATAAGGACTTCAAACGCTGAATAGTACTCTAGCGCCAACAAAATTTACACTGGTGTCCAAAATTAAAGCAACAGATGGAAATTTTGCAAGGTTACGTTTATTTTGCCACAAAACAGTATAAACAGACTTCAGTAAAGTACAAACAACGTAAAGAATACAGAACGTAAAAAACTGCAACATGTATAACGGTATACAAAAACATTCTTCGTTTCTACCAACTTGACGTATTTGCACACACATTCTGACAATTGATTAATGTGCTCAGTATGCGTTGTGACGACCTCTAGCAGCAATACAGGCCTGACTACGACGTGGCATGCTGTGAATGATGCCAACAAACTTGGATTGAGGCAATAAGGCCCACTCTTCCTGCAGAGGTGCTCACAAGTCTCGGAAGATGGTTGGTGGATCCTGACATGATCCAACTCGTCTCCATAGTGCATCCCAGGCATTCTCGACGGGATTCAAATCGGGGGACCGAACAGGTTACGCAATGCGTGCAATATCTTCTGTTGCCACCTGTGCTCTATGAGGTCGAGCATTATCGTCCATTAATACGAAGTCTACATCTACATCTACATTTATACTCCGCAAGCCACCCAACGGTGTGTGGCGGAGGGCACTTTACGTGCCACTGTCATTACCTCCCTTTCCTGTTCCAGTCGCGTATGGTTCGCGGGAAGAACGACTGTCTGAAAGCCTCCGTGCGCGCTCTAATCTCTCTAATTTTACATTCGTGATCTCCTCGGGAGGTATAAGTAGGTGGAAGCAATATATTCGATACCTCATCCAGAAACGCACCCTCTCGAAACCTGGCGAGCAAGCTACACCGCGATGCAGAGCGCCTCTCTTGCAGAGTCTGCCACTTGAGTTGGCTAAACATCTCCGTAACGCTATCACGGTTACCAAATATCTCTGTGACGAAACGCGCCGCTCTTCTCTGGATCTTCTCTATCTCCTCCGTCAACCCGATCTGGTACGGATCCCACACTGATGAGCAATACTCAAGTATAGGTCGAACGAGTGTTTTGTAAGCCACCTCATTTGTTGATGGACTCCATTTTCTAAGGACTCTCCCAATGAATCTCAACCTGGTACCCACCTTACCAACAATTAATTTTATATGATCATTCCACTTCAAATCGTTCCGCACGCATATTCCCAGATATTTTACAGAAGTAACTGCTACCAGTGTTTGTTCCGCTATCATATAATCATATAATAAAGGATCCTTCTTTCTATGTATTCGCAATACATTACATTTGTCTACGTTAAGGGTCAGTTGCCACTCCCTGCACCAAGTGCCTATCCGCTGCAGATCTTCCTGCATTTCGCTACAATTTTCTAATGCTGCAACTTCTCTGTATACTACAGCATCATCCGCGAAAAGCCGCATGGAACATCCGACACTATCTACTAGGTCATTTATATATATTGTGAAAAGCAATGGTCCCATAACACTCCCCTGTGGCACGCCAGAGGTTACTTTAACGTCTGTAGACGTCTCTCCATTGATAACAACATACTGTGTTCTGTTTGCTAAAAACTCTTCAATCCAGCCACACAGCTGGTCTGATATTCCGTAGGCTCTTATTTTGTTTATCAGGCGACAGTGCGGAACTGTATCGAACGCCTTCCGGAAGTCAAGAAAAATAGCATCTACCTGGGAGCCTGTATCTAATATTTTCTGGGTCTCATGAACAAATAAAGCGAGTTGGGTCTCACACGATCGCTGTTTCCGGAATCCATGTTGATTCCTACATAGTAGATTCTGGGTTTCCAAAAACGACATGATACTCGAGCAAAAAACATGTTCTAAAATTCTACAACAGATGGACGTCAGAGATATAGGTCTATAGTTTTGCGCATCCGCTCGACGACCCTTCTTGAAGACTGGGACTACCTGTGCTCTTTTCCAATCATTTGGAACCTTCCATTCCTCTAGAGACTTGCGGTACATGGCTGTTAGAAGGGGGGCAAGTCTGGGCCCACAGCACTCAACATAGTCGCATCCCACACCATTAGGGTTCTTTCTCGATATCGGCCTCTTTCCGCACTTTTTGGGTCCCAAAATCATGTTCCACGTTCCATTCAGATGCGAATCCGTCGAGAATCACTCTCCAGACCAAATCAGGACTCGTCTGTGTGAAGAACGTTGGTCCGCTGTGCGGCCACCCACGTGACACTTTGGCTCCATTTTAGACGTTCCATTCTGTGAAGACGCGTCTGAGGTACACATACAGCAGGTCTCCGACAGTAAATATTACTCTGCCGAAGCCTTCTGTTCACCGTTTGTCTCGAAACAACACGTGCAGTGAATGTTGCGAGGTCAGATATCAGTTGTCGTGCAGTCCTACGGCGGTACCGTCGTGCCATTACAGCCAAACAACGGTCCTCTCTTTCTGATGTCACACGTGGTCGGCCCTGCCCTGGTCTTTGGGATACCCTTTCGGTCTCTATAAACTGTCGCCACATCTGGGAAACAACAGACCGAGTCATATTAAGCCATTGGGCCACATTAGATTGCCACTATCCTGCTTCCATTCTTCCTATGGCCCTCCAATGCAGAGAGTCCGGTAGCTGCCTTCTCTGTGCCATACTACACCGTCTGTGACTGTGTACACAGCGTTTGTAGGTGTGGGTCTACTCGGCAAACGCTACCCCATTTGACAGGTGTCCTGAAGTCATCATTGGCGTGGTTGTCCGTTGACCAGAATGCTATCTTCTGTGAAGAACAAGATCGCACGGACATCCATTGACAGTTTGTATGATTATATCGTTAATTAGACAGATGACGGGGAAATAGAGGTTAGTTGCTTTAGTTTTGGACACCAGTGTAGTTAAATAACAATTACGATTAATCCGATGTCATACTAAACCTATCATCCCATTGTATTCCACAATCCAGCTACCCATGAACTGTCTCAGAACGGTACGACCAGAAACACTATGACTTGAAACCTTCGTCAAGAACTTGAATTATTCCTGATAAAATGTAAGAAAGATTTTCATGTATGAAATCCCCCTCCCCCTCTCTCCCTCCGCCACTCTTCCATGATGTGCTGTCTGACCAATAGTAAGGATGGACCTCTGGTGCGACAACTTAGTTCCCAATTTTTATAACTGTGCATTTTATACAGTCGTCCAAGAGCATACACGTATTAAACTACTTTACATAATGCCAGATATAATGAGCGAATCGACTATGTGGACGTCCACGAACGGGAACGAGAAAAAAAAGAAAGCAGTCTTATATTTCAGAATTAATAGCCCTAAAAACGTTTTAACTTTTCGTTGTATGTAGCAACTTCTTGAGTATATTACAAACAAAGGTGCGCGCAGTAATTGAATGGATATTTTTGGAAAAGAGACGAACAGTGCAAAACTATATGTGCAAATTGCTTTTGAACAAAAGAACGTTATACAATAGGAGCCAATCGAATGGTTTAATGCATTTGTTGAGACAGTGAACTTGTATTTGAGACATTGATAGTTTAAATGAATATTTAAAATGGGCAGTACCAGGTTGCGAGTGACGTGCGAACGTCAGTACACCTAAAACTGAAATAAGGAATAACAAAGCAGAATTCAGTAGGATCAGTACTAGTTTTCTCAAAGAAACAATATCTGCAGAATGATCCAAATAAACTCTCAGCTCATTCAGTGAGTATACTACATATCAGAACGATTTGAGTCGAGTGCACTATTTTGAAGCATACATTTCTCAACAACAAACTGATTCATACTATCCACGGATTCTTCACTACAGCCGATCCAGGATAAAAAGTAGTGGAGACGCCCTATGAGGTAGGAAAGAGGCTAAGGGATTTCTCTTTTGTTACAGCTAAGCCAAAAACCATAGAACAGAGAGGTATCCATTTCATCAGTAGCTTGAAGTCCATTTTCTAAAGTTAGATCAATACGATTACAATAATGGTTAATGCAACAAAGCAAAGAAGACTTGAGGGTTTGTTTATATTTAAGCTCACATTGTTCAGTTATTCTAGGGAAACGACTTTTAAAACAAATAATTATTCTAGTAAGCGTGATTGTGAGTTTTAGTTGTGTATTTCGATGTAAGTCCCTTTGGTGACTGACACTTGTCATTTTGTTGTTTAATGAGGCGGGAGACTGGTATGTGCTGTGAGGAGTGCAAAGACGTTCACAGATCTGAGGAAGTTTTGCTTCGCTAGTCCCTCTCTTTGGTGTAAAGTCAGCATGTATTTTACAAGTATCTCATTTCGAGCTTTGCTGCGACCACCACCAGTTCGGAATTTTTAGACGCTATCCTTTTCTCACAAAAACGACTTGGCAAATTGTCGACCGTGGCATTCGAAGCACAAGTACTCCCTCAGTGTGCTGCGACCTACACTGCACGCATTAGAAACAGATTCTGCTTAGGAAGTTGTCTCCAAACCTAGAGGGGATAACCTCAACGACCAGAATGAGATGTTTGCCTGCACCATCATGACTATCACTGCATTATCAGACCTTCAGTCACCCGCGGCTTCACCTCTAAAGAATCTTCAAATTCATGCTGATCGCTGTTAGATAGGTGACGACTGTCGACAACGTTTTTTTTTCTATTCATTAGTAACTTTGTTCCATCTCTATTCCTTCCTAAATCTCTTTCTATTAGCATAGACTAGGTGTTGTCACAGACGAGAAAAGTACTTACTGCTACTACGCACCTTCACTTTGCAATAGTGATCACTGGCAAGAAACAGCGTACAGTTACGTTTATAGACAAGATGAACCTACTCTGATGTGTCTGCCACAGTTGGTTGTGTGAGTAAAGCAAAACATTTCAGAAGGAACTTGTGAGCGTAAAACAGCTATGTACTTGTCTAGACGACCACCTTTCCACACCCTACCCAACCTGCACTGTTCGTTAAGCTGACATTTAATGGTGCTGATTTTGTATCCACACCTGCTGATAATTTCATGGCAACAGAGATCGCCGAACCAACTATGTTGACCGCCAGCGAACTGGTCACAGCGGCCACTGATAGTGCACGCCTGCACCGTGTCTATTGGATGGAGCCTCTGCTTTCTGAAGCGAGAGTTAAGGGGACCACAGACTCACATCAGTCGTGTTTTTACTAGCTTAGAAGCCTGACTTACGGATAATCTGCCTCACTTACACATTTCCATGTTTAGAGGTATTCTTTTCCTCAGTTTGCTCTCAGTAAGCATTCTGTTGACGTTTTGGCTTGTGTTTAGTTTAGATTGATTTAGCTCTTTGGGCATTATAACTCTCGCTGTTGACAACTCAGTAAGGCCTGGAAACAGTACTGAGATTGAATCTTATTATAATATCCACTCCTTTGCAGAAACTGTAGCTTACGGCTGTTACCTCATCCGATAGAATATGTGGTAGGTGGTTTCCTGGGTCCAAGTGGCGATGCATGTCTTGGGAGATTGTAATGAAATGTTATGCTGTCCCCCGTTTCCTACCGAGATGGTGCACACTCAGAAACTAGCTGGTCCATGACATGGTGCTCGCTCCTCAGGGGACAATAAACTCAATGACTGGGCAGCATTACCTGTGTAACACCACAAGGTTCTGTGCAGAGTCCTCTGCTGTTTGTTATATTTATAGAGGACCTCACACTGTAAAACTTAATAACACAGTTTTACTAACTCTGAAGATGGGACAAATATTTTGACTGAGAAACCGTATAACAGTGTAATAGGGAACATGGATAGCACACTGTTTGGAGGAAGAAATAAAAAAAATGTAATAATAAAGAATTAATGGGAGTGAGGTCCTCCATATTGCTTGGCCTACACATGAGGAACAAGCTAAACTGGCCTTTATATACCCTTGAACTGTTTAAAAGATCGAGCTCAGCAACATTTGTTATCTATATTATCAGTGCAACTGGTGATAAATATGCAGTCAAAGCTTCGTACTTGGGCCGTTTCCATTCGATCAGCTCTTTACTACACAAAACTGAGTGTACAGACTAATGTATGTAGCCCACATGTGCAGTTAATGTAGAAACATATTCAAACAGCTGAATTGACATCTCAGTATATATATTTTTCTCTTATGTCTTCTGTTGAATAGAATTTTAGATTGCACGAAATGAACGAAGTAGGAAATGGAGTTCACTACTCCAGCACAAAGGTTATAATACTTTCCCAGTCAATATCAAATTCAGTATTACCGACCTAAATAAATTTTAAACAGTTATCTAAAACAACACCTTTTTAAACGTGTTTTCAAATTCTTTATAGGAATTTTATAATAATGTTTGATTGGGTAGTGAAAGAAGGGCTCCTGTTCGCATGTCATGTCGCCCGCATGGCTGCACACTGCCACGACATAATGTCTGAGTACGTGGAGGGGGAAGAGGAAGTAACTGCGAATGCGCCACAGTTAAATGGGAGTACTGAAACACTGCTTATGACTTGGTTTTATCTTTCATAGCAACGTAGATGAAAAACAAAACAAATTTTCAGTATTATTTAATTATTTTAGGTGCGCTGAAGACTTATGAGAATTTTTATCTTGAACAGACGCAGACAATTTCACAGATTTTCTCTGACATGTTCCACACCCAGGAGGATGCCCTCTTTTGTGGGTCTATGGAATGAATAATTAATATAATCTAAAAAAAGTCAGGTTCGATGTAATTGTGATTTACTTAGTTTCACTAACGAAACAGCCCTTCACACACATATCTGTGTCGAAGTATTTTATCACGTTTGCATCCTCATTATGGACACGTGGATACCGTTCCAGAGAAAAACAACGTAAACCTCGTGGGCAACTTTAAAGTAAAATTATTTGTCTTTTAAACGCGGATTACATTGTAGATCAATTTGTTCTACCTGCATACTTTCAACTGAAAAGGCAAACGGTCTTGAAAACTGCTATAAAACAGATGTAAGACTGGCAGTGCCTTCCAAACGTTTAGAAAACTGTTCTTGTAATTCTTTCAAAGACACCATGAATTCTTCAAACCTCATGTTTTCTTTAATAGCAGTGAGCTTAGGGAAATGGACGAGGTTTTTGTCAGAATTTGTCGCTTCCACAATGCGATTTTCGTTTTAAATGCAGCCCCTTGGAATCAGAAATAAGTTGTTTGTCACATTGCAGTATCTCACTATGAGCAGTGTGCCATCTCGTACCCTTAAAATGCAACGTTCTGCCTCTGCAATCCATTCGAATGTTCTGATTTCTCTTCATGCTCATATTTTCCTCCTTACATTCAACAATAGCGGGTTATAAATCGAAAACTCTTTCCAGGCATGTCCCCTTGACTTAACCAATGTACTTTGCAGTAATATATAAAGCCTTCAAAAAAATCAATTCTTCATACTACCAATTTCATGATGTGCTCCATGCTAGTACATGGAGCATAAAGTGGGTTTTGACGTACAGAACAATGACTCCCGTCTATCAATCGTTCTAATTTTTTGCTCTTTCATCGCCAATTAAATCTTTAAATTCTTTCTACACGGTGTTGTAATGTTGTTCATTAGCAAATCTCTGGTACCATCAATTATATAACTGCATAATACTACTTAGAATTCTCATTCTTCTCTTCCGTGATTCCCATACGTTTTTAAAGGCTTGTGACCGCAGATCGGTAGATTATCCCTTTTTGCGCAAACATCCACTGGACCTGTGAACTTCCCTTGTACCACTAACAAATAGCGCAGGGTAAACGGCGCTGACACCACAATTCTGCCCAAGTGAAGAAAAATACCACACCTCAATGATAAATGAAATGTTTTGTTGTACCGAGTGCTTCCGAGAAGTACCGAGCATAGCCAAGGCAGTCCGAACCTCAGCCCACATTCTACCCACACATCTTGCCTGGGTGCAGTTGGGCACGTCGTGGCTGACCCAGGTGTAGTGCGTTGTAAAAATTTTAATGTCAATGTTAAAACTGATTAGTCTTTATAACAAACCATTTAATGTACAACAAAAAGTGTAAGAACGCAGCTCGTGGTCTCGCGGTAGCGGGTTCGATTCCCGGGGGGTCAGGGATTTTCACCTACCTTGAGATGACTGGGTGTTGCTGTGTCGTCTTCATCATCATCATCATCATTCATCCCCATTACGGTCGGAGGAAGGCAATGGCAAACCACCTCCACTGGGACCTTGCCTAGTACGGCGGTGCGGGTGTCCCGCATCGTCCCCTACGCTCTGTTATGGAGTATGGGACTTCATTATTATATATATATACCTTAAATGTATGGCACATTCTGCTTACTTGCAGTTTATTGACTCGTTGCTCTATGGACAGGAATTAAAATAAAATGAAATAAAGTGATTTATGACCGCAGTGCTCTCTAGGCGCACTTGTTCTGCATCTGCATGTACATTCATACTCTGCAAGCCACCATACGGTGCACATAGTGCACAAATCACAAAGTTAGTTTAAAAAAATGGATGCGTGTAAAATAGCTACATTTTACTTCCACGGATAAGTGGGGAAGCAATGTCTGCAGTAATCATCACCTTTAACATTATAAAAAACTTGCTCCTATTCTACAGTGGATAACTGCTTCCTTGTCCGCATAGTGTCTATAGTATACACAGCACTGAATTGCGAGGATAGTCAGGAACGTAGCAGCAGTACTGCAGTTTATTCTAACAAACTCACTCCTGAGCAGCGTGTGCTGTTTGTTATACTTAACATCGAATACTCAAACACATACTTCTATCAAATTCTTTATGTTTCTTTGGCGAATTTGTCTGATAATTCATTACCTGGGATGTTGAAGTGACTCAGCATCAAGAACAACAGTGTTTATCTCTGCACTGTGAAGGGAAAAAGTCAGCCATGAATGGCAGATACCATTGGATGTATTGGATAATACTTATTTGTTTTGTTCTGATTTTTTATTTATTCATCCAGGAATCATCTCATAATGATATAAGATTTGTCATCATAACACAACGAAAATAAGGTGGTCTGGTATATAGACACACAGAATATACAGTGTGTCCGAAAAGTCTTTCCCTGATTACATAAATTGATAACTCAGGCTAGAAGTAAGATACAAATATGAAACTGGTTGTCTAATTGTTTACAAACTATCAAAGTTTATTCGCACATCAGTAAACTTCCACATGAGCACCCTTGGTAGCACATAGCACATCTGGGCGATATTCAACTTACAGTTGTTAAATTTGATAACCAAAGTGTAGAAAATAGTTGTTGCAGAAAACTGCACATAAGAGGTTGTGTGACAATCACTGTCAACCACTCATTCAGTTGCTCACTCAATAGATTGGTTCTAGATGTTTTGTGTGAAGAACAGAACTTTGAAGCTACTGGTATAGATATGACAGTTTTAACATAGTACTAATATTCTTCTATAGATCATTCAAAAGTATCATCAGTGTACTTTTAGAAAAATTGCACTGTTTAGTATATTAAGTGATACTAGAGGGATACAGTGTGATGTTGAAATGGCGGAGATTTGACTGCAGATTTTGATATAACAACACATTACTGCAGTGTTAGCGAACTAAAAAAGTTACTAAGACAGTGCAATTTACACTTTGTCAATAATGTAGGCACAAGAGAACAAGCATGTCTGCACAATATTTTGTCAATTTTAGATCTACAGAAGGGTCACATGATGTTTCCATTTTCTTATCATAATTCTATATCATTAAAATATACAAGTAGATTCCCTCTTGTTAAGAGTAATATAACTGGGCTTGTTCCAAAAGTTGTGATCACAAGACATGTTACCAGTGTAATTGGCAAGATTTGAAATTCCATTGCTACAGGAGATTGGTTTGGCCATGATTATGATGACACACATGATAGTTTAACATGTTGCCTGTCACCTGCGCCGGCCGGTGTGGCCGTGCAGTTCTAGGTGCTTCAGTCTGGAACTGCGTGACCGCTACGGTCGCAGGTTCGAATCCTGCCTTGGGCATGGATGCGTGTGATGTTCTTAGGTTAGTCAGGGTTAAGTAGTTCTAAGTTCTATGGGACTGATGACCACAGATGTTAAGTCCCATAGTGCTCAGAGCCATTTGAACCAATTTTTTGAACCTGTTACCTGGATGTTTCAGCACCAGATCAAACCAGGCATGCTGCATTAGGTGCCAGTCTGCTATGGTCTCCCATGGCCACATGGCATAGGGAGGCAACTCTGCTGTGACTACTGGCAACTACACGGCAGTCAATGTGCCGAGTAATAATTTGTCAGCAATCACTGTCCCTATATACACTAATGAACATGGAAAACTACAATACCCGGATAAACAGACTATTGGGGCACGTGCTGCAGAAATCTACTGTAGACACTGATGAAAATGCAGGAACTGTGTCTAACTAGTTAGATTAATATACAGAGATTCAAAAACTGAACTACCAAAGCACTCAGGTGAGATTAAATAATTCGCCCCTGATTAGGAACTTGTAATATGTCACAAAATTGGTTTACTTTCCGACGCAAACGAAAACTTGACAACTGTGGCTATTAGATATTAAATTAACACACAGAAACTCAAGAAACTTAACTATCAAAGCACACAGATGAAATCATAAAATTTGCTCATGGTTATGAAACTGTTAAAGTCACAAAATCATATACTTTCCTGTTGCTGTGTCTGTCTCATACGGTTGCTGCTGCCTTGCAATGATTAAGTACCTACTCTCATTTATTAGATCAAGTACTGTACTGTGTGCAGATGACACAAGTTTTCGTTACTAATTTCCAACATTCTGGAACAGTAGTTTGACAACTTTTCTTCACAGTAGTAATGATCTCAGTAACCTTAAAAATTGTGTAGAAAAGACAGTTGCTCAATTATCCTATTGGTTTAGAGTAAACAGTCTTGCTGAATGAAAACAAAACTTGGCAGATGGTTATTGCTCTAAAATACAAGTTTCACTCAGATGATCTATGTTATTTTATAATGTATAACTGTAATGGAGCTGAATAGGTCACTTCAAAAAAGTTGTACAGCTGGTGAAAATGACTTCAAATTGCTCACTTGATGCATTTCAGATTTATTTCCATCATCGAGCATCTAAAAAGTAAGATGAGAACAAATTTATACATAGAATATGAAAATTTTACAGACATTAACAAAATACAAAATGCAATACATGGAAACATACGCTAGAGCATAGAGGGTCACAGTATATGAGTGTTACTAGCTGTACATGTAACATAAGCTGACAGACTACTAGCTGTTGTAGGGACTCAGAGGGAGAAGGAAGTCAGTGTTGGCCACCAGAGGGCAAGGGTTACATAGTGGCATCATGGGCATAATATCTGATGTTTCATGTACAAAAATGACAAACTATTTTTACAAAGGTTATAGGATGTCTAGTAACAATAAGTACAAAATTTACAAATATCGGTTGAAAGATTCTGTGACTGATGAGGCCTACAAAATCATACATAACAATTATGAACAAATGCTAGGCTCCATGTAGCAAGGATGCAGGTGGCATACAAAAATACCATATACAGGAAAACGAGTGGAATCAAATATTGAAAAGACAATTTCATATTGGTTAAAAATTAAAACTGTTGTAACCACATATAACTGTTTTATAGACTCACAGATTGGACTTAATGTATGCAGTAAATTTGCTTTAATATAAATTTGATTGTATAATCTTGTATTTTTTCTGGATGGATATGTTGGACTCAATTTAATTACTAGCTTCCTAGACCGCATGGAAAAAAAAGAAAAAAAAAATACAACCTTTGGTACTGGCTGTGTAGTTGGTTCATTTTATGGGAGATAGTAATATACAGGACAGAGCAAATAGAAGTGGCCCGGAGAACAAAGTTCCAGGTTACAAAGAAACACAGCAGAGAAAAGTAAATATGGTACTAACATGACTATAGAAGATGTTGAAAGTGACCACCAGTCATCTCTTGGTACTTTTGGGTTCTGGTCAGCAAGTTACTGAAGGTAGATTGAAGCTGGACTTTTGGAATTGCTGCAGTCTCATCTGAAATGTTCTGCTGCAGTACTTGAAGACTACAAGGGTTGCTGTGATACACCTTAGACTTGAGTGCTCCCCACACAAAGTAACGCACACTGACAGATCGGGTGACCTCGCCTGCCAGGACCGTGACCAAACTGACCTCTATTAACAACTCTGTCAGGTGTGAAGATGGTGTAAATGTGCTACAAGGAACTGATGTAAATCACGTGGCAGGGGTACACATTGTGTGTGCATCACAGGGTGTGATTATACACATACATTCCCATCCAGCCATATCCACTTGTCTGGGCCACTTTTATTTGCTCCACCCCGTATATATATACTGTATATTTTACATATTTTACTGGTACTCATTCTATGCTTTATACAATGTTTTTATCTGACTCACATTGAACACCATCCTCCCTCCCCCTCTTTCCCCCTCCTTCCCCTGCCCACCTCCTTCTTGCACCCCTCCTTTCACCCCCCCCCCCCCCTCCTCAGTCTCATACCTTCTTATTTTCCTCCTGTATGCCAGGAGCTTCTATCACCATCACTTCTAACAAGAAATTTTTGGTTACACTGGTCCATTTCAGTGGATTACACTTTGTTATTCTACACCAGACTTGTTGACCACATGAACATAATTTAATTATTGTTACTAAAAATATGTGAACTGTTCATGCAGCCCCTTCACCTATGTGCATATAAAATCATATTTTTGCTCACTTTTGTAAGCCAGATTCCTTGTACTGATTATAGGCAATAGATATCAGTTAGGAGTGAATCACAGGAATCTTTGCAATATTTGATGCCACTCATTTTTCTGTATGTGGTATGTTTGTACAGCCCCTGCATCCTTGCTGTGTGGAACCTAGCATTTGTTCATGGGTGTTTCTATGGTTCCATACACCTTATCAATCAAGAAAGTTTGCAGTTGAGATTTGCACAGAATGAGATTTTCACTCTGCAGCGGATTGTGTGCTGCTATGAAACTTGCTGGCAGCTTAAACCTGTGTGCCGGACTGAGACTCGAACTCGGGACCTTTGCCTTTCGTGGGCAAGTGCTCTACCATCTGAGCTACTCAAGCGTGACTCCCACCCTGTCCTCTTAGCTTTACTTCTGCCGGTACCTCATCTCCTACCTTCCAAACTTCACAGAAGCTCCTCTGTGAACCTTGCAGAAGTAGCACTCCTGGAAGAAAGGATATTGCAGAGACATTGCTTAGCCACAGCCTGGGGGATGTTTCCAGAACGAGATTTTCAATTTTGTAGCAGAGTGTGCGCTGATATGAAACTTCTTGTCAGATTAAAACTGTGTGCCACATCAAGACTCAAACTCAGAACTTTGCCTTTTGTGGACAAGTGCTCTACCAGTACTTTGCACTTGCCCGCAAAAGACAAAGTTCTTGAGTTTGAGTCTCGGTCTGGCACACAGTTTTAATCTGCCAGGAAGTTGTGAGATTTTAACATTTTGTACTTGTTGTTACTAGACAGTCTGTAACCTTTGAAACAATAGTTTAGCATTTTTTTGTATATGAAATGTCAGATAATATGCCCATGGCACCACCATATAACTCCTGCCCTCTGGTGACCAAACTTGTCTTCCTTCCCCCTCTGTACCCCTCCAGTAGCTGGTAGTCTGTCTGTTTAGGTATGTATACCTCTAGAAAGACTCGTATCCTGTACCCTCTGTTCACTTAGGTAGGTTTTCATATATTGCATTTTATACTTTAATGTCTGTTATATTTTTCATATTCTATGTACAAATTTGTTATCATCTTACTTTTCAGATGTCTGGAGATGAAAATAAATCCAAAATGCATCAAGTGAGCAATTTAATTAATAGTCATTTTTCACCAACTGTATGACTTTTTTGAAGTGAGTTATTCAGCTCCAAATAGTACAATGTTATAAGATAACCGTTGTTGCCTACCTTCTATGAGATTTCATGTCTCAACATTTAATGAGCAAATGTTCATGCATTCTCCAACTGAACATAATACTAAAATTTGAAGAACTATACATATCCAACTAAGTGTACTTTTCTTTCCTGCCTTCTGGGTTAGATGCCTGTGTCCTTTATAACACAATATTTACTTGCAAGAACCATGAAATATGACAAATGTTACAATAATACTTCAATAGTTACCTGTAAAATATAAAAATAGATTACAAGTTATCAAATCAGTAATATTATGAAAAGGATATATAGCTATTCACCATATAGAGGAGACACTGAGTCACAAACAGGCATAACAAAAAGACCGCTATACATTTAAGCTTTCTGTCAAAAGACCTTTCTCTAAAGCAGAAAACACACACACTTATTCACACAAGGGATCCTAACATGCAACACAGTGCAGAAGAGTATTTTTTTAGCATTATTCTGTAAATTTCAATAAGAAATATCTGTGTTCCCAGTAGCTAAAATTTCAGCAACTGACCTTAGTGGACAATAACCTTTAGGCAAAAATCATATGAGCATTTTTCAGAGAAGACTATGCCTATTTTCATAAATTTCCTTTTATGGATTTCCTGTTGTACAAATTTAAATTGAATTAAATTATTACTTCAAGTTAGCTCGGTCGCTATTTCAGACAGTTTTGCTTCTATGAAAAAACCTTTCTGCTTGTGGCTATCTGCTTTTAAAGCAACCTTCGCTCATCAGTTTCTTGTATTTAAACCTCCTAAACTACACAGTAAACAGTGTATGTACATATTTTAGTACATGCCGAGTATTTTTGCTTTTATACATGTTGTAGTGAGTCTAGATGACAATAGATTAGACTTCTGGGGGAGTTCAAGGGGATGCTAAAACACATCGAGAATATTTGTTCAGTTTCAGTAAAACTCTTTAATACAGAAGTCTATGTCCATGTCCATATGATGAATGACATACATTTATAATCGCATAACACAATGATAACTGCTAGTACTCAGTAATACTTTAATATAATGTTGCAACAGTTTTTCTCTTGTACTGAATGACAGGCAAATACTACTTCCATTTAACTATGAACTTTGGTACATAGTTCTGAATAATGACATTAACTCCCTCCTGGATATGAACTACAATGAGCCTACTATCAGAGTAGGTTATCAAAGAGTGGGCGAGCAGCGCTGCACCCTAGTGTAAGTAGACTTCCAGAAGCAGCGGTGTAACAAATCACTTGAGCGCATGTCTTCATCACTGTCTCTCATTCCTACCTGCATCTGGCAGTGACTGTCTTTAGTTAGTGGTTCTGCTGTGAGGTACCAACTTTACTACCGGACCTCACTCTTTTGATGACACTGCAGCTGATTAGATATTGAGGTAACATACTTGCACAAAAGAGTTTAGCAAGACAGACTGAAATATGCTGCAGTGTGTGTGATGTCTGCAAAAATTTTGTCCAAATCCCAAAAGTGGATTTAATCTTTATACTACTGACATTACAAATAAGTACTTTTATCATGTAGCATAAATACTGAAATTGTGTTCAGAATATCAGTCAAGTATGTGTAAGTGATACAGGTGTCTATAATTGAGATCTTCATTTCTTTTCCAGAAATTCATCATGGGCTCAACAAACAAAAGAAAACTCCGACTCAGATACAGATGCTGGCAGAAAATTTTTCTGTCAGTTATTGGACTTCCACTTGCAGTTACATTGTTCCTGAGTCTTGTAGCCTTCCTCAGAGCTGTTTTCATACAACCTCAACAATATGTGGACATACTAGAGCTCCTGAAAGACCAGGCTTCAGATGCTATTGACAGGAGCAGCATGAAGCTTAGGTCTGAACGTCTTGCTGGAGCACTGAGGATTCCTACTGTGTCATATGCAATTGATAAACAAGAGAAACAGGCTATACTTCAGTACCATGAGTTTATTAAGACAAGTAAGGTTCTCATTTGAAAGAGAGAAGTATTTATGATGATGTTTTTATGCCAGTGATCAATTTTGAGTTGTTTCCGTAATTTAGTGATGTTTATTAAATTTTATAATGGTAAATCAGTTCTGTTTCTCTTTCAGATTGGATATCATCCAGTCTTATAAATCATAATACATCCACTATATTTAAATTTTTTATATTGAAGGAAAGTATACCAGCTTACAAGTTAATCATATTACTGTCCTTGTCATTGGACTTAAATTGCCTGGGAACTGACATATCATTTATGCATGATAATTTCAGGCACTAATCACAAAAGACAGAAAATTATGTGGCTGACTCTGGCAGTCATGGGCTACCATATTTTTCGTGAAAGACTGTTATTTCTTTTATTTTAATTTTCCATAATCACTACATTGCTTTTTTGTTATGGGCTGTATAGTGGAAATGAAGTTTCGAATGTAATAGTAGACACAAAGAAAGTAGAGGGGTTGAATAATACAAAATCTTTGTCCCTTGATATAAATGTTTCATATGTCAGAGGTATCTATTTTGCAGTGTATGTTTATAGAATATAATTAATCTGAGACTCGTACATCAGCAGTTGAAGAAGTGTACAAATAACTATAAATATTGCAAAACTTCTTAAGGTTACAAAAGTAGTATATTACTAGATATCATGCAAAAACAATTCAGGTATTGTAATGGCTTCTACATCATATCTTTTAACAACTCAATGCATAAAGATAACTACTCACTACATAACTTAATTGTTAAGCAGCGGATAGGCAAGCAAACAATATTCCGAACTTTTAAAAATGACAACATTTTCTGCCCAGACTGTTATTAAATGTACTTATTTATAACTGCAATTTTGGCTGATGTCATTCTCAAGTTATAGCCCAGTGTGGACTGCATCAATGCATTCATTCATCTTGAAAGATAAATTGAATTGTTCCTTAAAACCCTTACACAAAACCTATGTTGCATGTGAGCACATCACAGCAAGTGTGTGTGTGTGTGTGTGTGTGTGTGTGTGTGTGTGTGTGTGTGTGTGTGTGTGTGTGTGTGTGTGAGTGAGTGAGTGAATGCTCGCATGCTTTCTGCAGTAGAAGGAAACTATTCAAGTTCTACATCTACATACATACTCCACAAGCCACTGTATGGTGTCTGGTGGAGGGTACCCTGTACCACTTCTAGTCGTTTCCTTTTCTGTTCCAATCACAAATAGTGAGCAAAAAATGATTGTATGCCTCTATATGAGTCCTAATCCCTCTCATCGTATCTCCATGAGACTTACACAAAATGTACATTGGTGCTAGGAGAACTGTTCAGCAGTCAGTCCCAAATGCCATTCTCTAAATTTTCTCAATAGTGCTCCTCAAAAAGAACATCACCTTCCCTTCAGTGAGTCCCACTTGAGTTTGTGAAGCATCTCCATAATACTTCCATGTTAAGCTACAATGTACAAATTCATGTCTATTTGCTTATTCACAGCTAAAAGATTCCATTAAATGGTGCAAAGTTATCTTTACTAATTTCATTTACTTCATTCCATCCAAGATTTTCCAGTATTGTGTTAATTACATCACATTTACTGTTTGTAAGTAAAAAAAATTACTGTCTTTTTCTAAAGCAATTTATTATGAAATTACTATTGAGTTATAAACTAATAGATTTGTTTACTCTCATGAACAAAATGTATTTGTAAATAATACAGTATAAAACTGTGGGTTCATGTATCCTAGTGTTACTTCTGGCCTTTCCCTTTTTTGCTGCATTATTCATTTAAGGCAGGGTGAAATTTTTCTTTTTGGGGATAATGGATTATTTTGACCTATTGGACAATGGAAAATTCATGATGGAATAACAACAATATGGAAGGGATAGGGTGCTTTAGATATAAATTATTTTGCCTTAAGAAAGAAGATCGTAGTTATTGACTGTTCATAAGGTCACTGGACAAAACATTAGCAACCCCTTTACATGAGGACACTGGTTGCTTTGGAGCACTGTAGATGGTGTACAACTGGTACTAGGCAGTCATGTGATCCTCCACCATTGACATACATCATGGTAGTGAAGTGGTGTGCATGTGCCAGTTTGTGTGGAATCATGATAGGATGGTGGATTGATGTGAAAATGTGACAGAATGATGGAAATGAGCTATCTGTTGGATGTGCCCATTGTCACACCTTGAATGTAATTGCTTGATTCATTGGGGCATCAAAGCAGAATGTCCAGCATATCTAAAAGAAATGGTGCACCATTCACAGCCATGGCATACAGCATAAGACCTGTGTTTGTAAAAAGAACTTAGCTTACAGGAAGCAGGGTGATTGTTACAACTCGTCAATAACAATCAGTTTCAAACCTGCCATGAATTGCTACACTGAAGCATCAAAGAAACTGGTATAGGCATACGTATTCAAATACAGAGTACCTAAAGAGGACAAATAAGGCACTGCAGTTGGCAATGTCTTTATAAGACAAATGTGCGGTGCAGTTGTTAGATCAGTTACTGCTCCTAAAATGGCAGGTTGTCAAGATTTAAGTGATTTTGAATGAGATGTTATAGTCCGCATGACAGAAGTGCAACTCTTCTGCAAATTGCTGCACATTTCAATGCTGGGCCATCAACAAGTGTGAACCATTCAATGAAACATCATCAATATGGGCTTTCAGAGCAGTAGGTCCACTCGTGTACCCTTAATGACTGCACAACGCAAAGCTTTACACCTCACTTGTGCCCGTCAACACTGACATTGGACTGCTCATGAGTGGAAACACGTCATCTGGTCGGACGAGTCTCATTTCAAATTTTATCGTGCGGATGGACGTGTACGGGTATGGAGACAACCTCATGAAGTCATGGATCCTACATGTCAGAGGGGACTTTTGAAGCTGGTGGAGGCTCTTTAATGGTGTGAGGCATGTGCAGTTGGATTGATATGGGACCTCTGATATGTCTAGATATGATTCTGACAGGTGACACATACGTAAGCATCCAGTCACGACCATTGTGCATTCCGATGGGCTTGGGAAATTCCAGCAGGATAATGCAACATCCCACACATCCAGAATTGCTACATAGTTTCTCCAGGAACACTCTTCTGGATTTAAATACTTCCGCTTGCCACCAAACTCCCCAGAAATGAACATTATTGAGCATATATGGGATGCCTTGCAACATGCTACTCATAAGAGATCTCCACCCCCTCATACTCTTTTGGATTTATGGACAGCCCTGCAGGATTCATGTTGTCAATTCCCTCCAGCACTACTTCAGACATCAGTCGAGTCCATGCCGCGTTGTGTTGCGGCACTTCTGTGTGTGCTCGCAGGAGCCCTACACAATTTTAGGCAGGTGTACCAGTTTCTTTGGCTCTTCTGTGTATTATCAGTGAATTCAGGCTCATCTCAATCAGTTTTACGAGCAAACACGGCAAAGGGAACTGCATGAACAGAAATTGCTCTCAACAGCACATAAAGCTGCACTTCTTCAGTGTGCAGTGAGGTCATAGAAGTTGCAAATTTGCCCCTTTTCAACTAATGCAAGGCAATGCGATTACCGACGGTCCAATGAAGCATTTAGAGCACACTGAGTAGAGAATATACTCCAGATACAAAGTGATTTTTGTAATGTTTTGAGTGATTTTTGTGGTGTTTTGGGGGTGTTTTTTGTACCGTGACTTGGAAACGCTCATTCAGGTTACCTTGAATGTGATCTGGGATGTTGATTTTAACAGTTCCAGTGCCCAGATGTTGTCCATTCATCTACATCTTCATAATGATTATCCTGTGGACACTCCCATATTCCCAGAATTACAGCCATGTTAACAGGGCTGCGCACACATGTTGATGGTTTGTGAACACTCAGGCACCATATCACATCTCAGCTGACCAGCTAAATCACAATTTCGTAGTCCCACAGAAAATATTTGGGACTATTTGATACAGCAGATGAAATATAGCAAACAGCATCCCCAAAAATTGATAATTCTGTGGGATCTAACCGTGAATGCTGGATTTCTGGAGAAATTTGTGGATGCTCTACTTGCTGAATTGAGGCCATTATCAAAGCTAGGGGCAGTGCTGCACAGTATAAGCGATGCGTCCTGGGATACTAATTTCTTGCCCAGATAAGTGCCTCCCTTTCAGTGGTTATTTCATGATTATGGAAGTCCAATTAAAGTATAAATTTTCCATAGCAGCTAGAGATGTATGAAATTTTATGTGAGCAGATGTTTTAGAAGTTACAAAAAATACATTGCTTTATTAAATGACTAGGGGCCAAAAACAAATTTTTCTACACACATACAAAAATTTAGGAAGTATTAGGAGATCTAAAAACTTGAATTTTAAAATACACTGGAACACAGTATAAACTTTAATCCAATTTGGAAATTTATGATGCCTAGCTGTCTCCTACACAACCACGTCAATCAGCTTTATATCTCAAAACAGCAGTACTGTATGTAAGATATTAAGAAAACACTTGAATGAATTTGAATATATTTGTTTGTTTACTGGTAGTGTTTTTCAGCAGAGTTTAAAACATAGTGTGTGTACATTGTTGCTCACTCTATTGCACTGATGCATCAGCAGAAATGGAGTAAGTGACTGAGACATCTGCAGAATAGCTTTTATCTTCTGAATAACACAACTAAAAATGACCTCTTTTCAGATTTTCCATTGATCCATAGCTCACCACACATTAAGAGAGAAGTTATCAACGAGTACAGTTTGTTGTACACTGTGGAAGGCACAAGTAAAGGAAAGCTACCATATTTGTTGGCTTCTCATTTGGATGTTGTTCCAGCTGATCCTAGAGCATGGGATGTTCCTCCATTTAGTGGAAAAATTGTTAACCAAACTTTTGTTTATGGTAGAGGAGCCATCGATGACAAAACAGGTGTAATGGTATGTACATTGTAATAGTTATTTTATATATGTTAGTAGAAAAAGTATTGTAAAATGTACATTAACCATGAGGAATTCAGATTTTGGTGTATGGTCTCTCTCTCTCTCTCTCTCTCTCTCTCTCTCTCTCTCTCTCTCTCTCTCTCTCTCTCTCTCTTAAATTGGTATACTCTGGAACAAAAATGGAAGAATCAAAAAAATGTTATAGATGTCTTCAATAGGGTTGTCTACGAGGATCAGCTCTTTACAAATGACATAGAATTGAATTATTTGCTTTATATACACATTATTTTGGACTCCTTGCAGCAATTAAGGAATATTTTCAGATTTTTATATTCTATAGGCTTACAAAGACGTGAAATGTTTATGTTGAGAGGACAATTTCCTTCACAATCATGTTCTGTGTACAATACTTTTGAATTTATAATTACATCAAATTTTTAATGTCATAAACACTTTAAAACTGTACCAAGAAACAGAGTGCAAGATAAATACAATGTTAACAACCAGACCTTTGTAAATAATTTTAGTACCATATATTATTAGATAACATTTAAGTCATTTTGTATAATTGTAGAATCACATAGTTCACTCACATATTGAAGAATTCATTTAAACAATAAAAAGCATTTTACAGCAGAAATATTTTAGTAAATTCTTAAACTTTATTTTATTGCTAATCTGGTTCTTTATATGAAGAAGATCACTGAAACCTTTGTTCCAGTGTAGTGAATACTTTTTTGTATCAAGTTCAAATTTTTACTCTCACTGTACAGATCATTCTTTCTATTTGTATTATGATTATGAGATCTACTGTTCATCTGAAACATATTCATATGTTTAGTGATGAAACACATGAGAGACAATTTCTCCCCATATATTGGGAATATGTAATTCAAAAGTAGCAGAATGTGAACCCATACTGAGATGCAAAATATGAGAAGAGCACTTTCTATTTTTATCTATTTGAACTACAATATATTTAGTCACATCCATTACTTCTTTTGATTGCTTTCCACATGCCACATTCATTTCTCTGTTTCTTTCTGTAATTGTACAGGACTGTACATAATTCATCTTATTAGAATACAGTTAGAGACCATTTGCATTGAACCAATTAACCACATCTAAGAGTACATAGCTAATCGATTTCTCAATTCTATCCCCTAATCCACTCATGAAAATGATGCCATCATTAGCAATTACAGGGCAGGATTTTACATGATGGTAGATCATTTATAAAGATCAAGAATAACAGTAGTGCAGGAACAACTGAATTCACTAATTATCATCTATTTGTGTGTTAAAACTTCTAGAACAATTAATCCATGTAAGAAATACTGAACATCTCATTAAGAATGGAATTCTCGACAGTGACATGTTTGATTTTCAAATGGGCTGTTCAACAAAAGCCACAAAATATGCACTTGCAAATTAGGTTCTAAGATTTCTGAATGAGAAAGTGATAACAATTGGTGTCTGCTATGATTTGTCAAAGGTTCTATGAAAACTTTTTTAGTTTTTACTGCTCAGAAGAGAGCTATACGTATCATGAATGATGTGCCACCAAGGCACTCATGCAGGAATCTGTTTAGGAAACTACAGGTATTTACAATTATATCTCAGTAAATATACTCCCTTTTATGTTTCATTAATAATAACCACTCTCTCGTCAAAACCAATAGTGAATATCATGCTCAAAACACAAGATCAAAAGAGGACTTTCATAGTAACCAGTCAGACTATACCCTTGTGCGGAAAGGAGCAAATTATACATGCATCAAAATTTACAATGCTCTACCCAGTGTCATCAAAAGTCTTCCTCCTGAAACACCAAAGTTCAAGAGCAAACTGAGGGAATTCCTAATACAAAAGTCATTCTACTGAATTAGTGAGCCAAGGGCTGGTTGCCCCAAAAGATAATTCTTTAAGATATAAAATATTTGGAAATATCTGAAGTAAGCAGCTCTTATGGCCTCCTTATGTGTGGTTGATGCAATTATGCGTAAGGCAAATGTGCAGAATGTAACCTTTTCTCTGGGTGTAGGATATGGTTGGACCGATTTAGTTTGTAGTCTATGTACACACCCAGGAACTTAGCTGAGTCAACTTGCTTTATTTGCTGTCCATTACATTCTATATTTATTTCCCCCAGTTCTTTATGTGCTGTGTGAAACTGCACATAATGAGTTTTTTTGCATATTCAGAGAGGGTCCATCACAGTAAAACCATTTCAGAATATCATCAAATGCATTGTTTGCAGACGTTTCCCAGTTCTTCCCTGTTGCTCTATCAATAGGAAGAGAAGTATCATCAGCAAATAGGGTGAAGTTGCTCACTGACATGGTGCAGTGTGGGAGGTGTCATTTATAAATGTTAGAAACATTAAGGGTCCCAATACGAAGCCTGGAGGCACTCCAATGCTGACTGTGGCCCACTTGAATAAAGCTGGGATTCCATTACTGTCATTAATTATTACCTTACAGATAGGATTTAATCAATTTCCCCACTATTCCACTTGACCCATAGTAGTCTGCCTTTTTTTTTTAGCAGAATTTCATGATTGACACAGTCAAAAGCTTTGGATAGGTCACATAAGATTCCAATTGGTGCCAATTTTCTGTTAAGAGATTTGAGAATTTAATCAGTGAAAGAGAAAATAGCATCATCAATTGATAGGCCTTGCTGACAACCAAACTGACATTGACTGAGAAATTTATGGCTGTTCAGGTGATTAATAATTCTCCTGTATACCAGTTTCTCAAGCACCTTTGAAAGACTTGTTAGCAAGGATATTGGGTGGCAGTTTGTTACATCAGTTTTTTCACCTTTCATGAAAAGTGATTTCACACAGGCATATTTTAATCGAAGTGGAACAATACCTTGTTTTAGGGATTCATTAAAAACGTGACACAAGACTGCATTTATATAGCCATGCCAGTACTTAAGTATCTTAGTTGAAGTATCATCAACCCCACAAGAGTTTTTTGACTTCCTCTCTCTGGTTGTCTTATTGATCTCACTAATTGTTATGGGGGTTATCTGCATCTGGCAAACTCTGGCGTTGTTAGCTTTATGTAGAAGGGCTATTGCATCACCCACTTAGCCTTCACAGCCAATTTTTTCTGCAGCTGTTAAAAATGTTTATTGAAGATATTAGCAGCTTCCTCAGTATTTTTTACAATAGTTCCATCTTGAATTAATTCTCTGTTAGTCATGTACTCTACTTTCTTACCACTCTCCCTTTTTATAACTTGCGATATGGTTTTTGATTTGTTGTTTGAGTTATCAATTTCAGGTTTTATGCACATGGTTTTGGATTCTTTTATTACCTTTTTCAAAATATTATGGTACAATCTGTAGTCCTCCTTTTTGCTGGGATCATTAGATAGCCTTAGGGGTTCATATATATTTCTTTTTGTTCTACAGGAAATTCTGGTCCATTTAGTAATCAAGGGTTTCCATTTTGTGGCCTGAGGATTGTTTCTCAAGATTATTTTTGGAAATACAGTTTCAAAGAATGACACAAGCTCATTACAGAACAGATTTAATTTTTCTTTAATATTCCTCCTCTCCATAAATACAGGGGTCCAGTTGATCTGCTGTCAGAGAAGGTTGAAGAGTTACAAGTTGTTATTATTGACTGGTCTGACAGTTTTATAGGAGTGTTTCGATTTATCATACGGTTTGATATCATTTACTGTAAGGAGCTGACCATCATGATCTGACAGACCATTGAGAATTTGACTTACAGTAATACTGTTGCTTCTGTATCTGTCCAGGAATATATTGTCATTAGGCTCTTACAAGTACTAGTTACTCTAGTGCGCAAGTTAACTACTGAAATTAGATTAAATGATTCCATCAGGTGCTCTAGTTCTCTTCTGCCATTATTTGTAGTTAAGAAGTTAATATTAAAATCACCCATGATAATTAAATCCTTGTGTTTTGAATATATTTGGTTCAAAAGTTGTTCATATGGTTTAGAAAGATACATATTTTCCCTGCAGGGGCCCTGTAAACTGCCAAAATTATAACTCACTTATTATTTGTAGTAATTTCTGTTTCGCAGGCTTCAAAGTGGGAATCTGCACTGTATGTACTTACGTCTAGGGATTTATATTTTACATTAGTTTTAACATAGATTGCAATCCCTCCTATCCCCTTATGGTTTTACGGTAGCTGGCTGCTAATGAGTATCCATCAATTTGAGGCATTTCGGTTCCACTTGTCACGTGGTGTTCTGTAAGACATATTACTTGTCACGGTTTACAGATCCAGCATCATTAATGTCTTGATTTAAAGGCTCCAGTTTTTTCTGTGTCCATTGATGTTTTCATGTAACACAAAGAGTTTACTGCTACTGGTATTTCTTAATTTGTTGCTACACTTTGATAGCTTAGCATCTCCCCACAAACTCTGACTGTTCGGTAAATTATAACACCTTGGATTATCACCAGTCTTAACACTTAGCCTAAAAAGCCTTAGAAACAGTTTGCTGATGTTCTTCTAATGATATCGGCTGCATTATTACCTCTTTAAGCTTATTTCCTATTTTACTCAGCACCAAAATACAGAGAATGAGGGTTTTGTGGAAAGCAGGGAAGAAATGTATCTTCAGAAAGGTGTATACAGATGTAGAAAAACAGAAATGTAGGAAGCAAGTGTCCATTCTCCCTAATGTTGAGGCATTCTCATCCACAAATATTAGGATGATGGAGAGGCACAAGATTAAACCTGTCCTGTCACCACAAGAGAAGCTGACAGACTCAGCATCAGATTACTGTACAATTTTATTCCTTATTAGAAAATTCTGTTTAGAGATTTAAGTTTATCCTTTTTTGGAAAATGCAAGTCCAATCTAGATCTTGTTCCATGGTCATGAGCAGAGGTCTTTGTGTAGTAATTATCAAGGTTATTTGTGATGTGCGTAACTGACTGGTAAACATGCTGACAATGTGCAGTTAAAATCTCTAATGTTTTGAACAGATCTTTATAATGAACTTGTTTACTATTTTTCTTTAATGTTCTTATGGCCCTTTCCTGTAGTTTGACACTTGTGTTCATATTTTGTTCATTTGTTTGGTAGAACAGAATTCCATAGCTAAGAATTGAGTGTACATATGAATAGTGTGCTACTAAAAGACACTGGTTGTTACACACATGTGGCAGGACTCTTAAGTTATAAGATGCTGATCCATTTACAACCATCTTGATATATTCACACCACTTCAACCAAGAATCAATATTGATTCTTAGAATTTTTTGTGCTGTCTGTAGAGTTCATCTGCATCATTTGGTTGTAGTTGTTCCAATTCATTACACTGTAAATACTATGGTATATGGATATTCTAGGACTGTCTCTCAATTTTTTTCTCAGGATTTCTCCTTACTTTTACTAAGGTAGCATCCAAATATTATTTTACAGTGTCGTTTTCACTCCTCAAACTGAAAATATGACATTTGTTCTATCTATGTTCAGTATAACTTTACTGCATATTGACTGATTGTAAACTTCCTTGAGCACTTTATTTGTTTTCCCTTTAAGGAGTTCCCTTGTTTCTCAGTGACTGTAATATTACTGTCATCAACAATGATTACTTTTTTTTCATGACTAATGCTACTGAAAAGATCATTAAACTACATCAGAAGAGGTGTTAGTCCTAATATTCTATCCTGAAGAACTTCATTATAAATATATGTTGGTTCTCCATAAATGTTTGGCTAAATATTTAGCCTTATTTCAGATTTGCCAT
The DNA here is from genome assembly GCF_023864345.2 of Schistocerca serialis cubense. Lineage (NCBI taxonomy): Eukaryota > Metazoa > Arthropoda > Insecta > Orthoptera > Acrididae > Schistocerca > Schistocerca serialis. The sequence goes on from NC_064640.1 coordinate 1,013,856,488, forward strand.
ATCCCTTCTTTTTTTGCCTATCTGATAGGGTTGATTGGAACCTGGAATTATTGACACATCTTGTTCTTGATGATTCCAGCATATTTGGTTGAGCCTCACTGTCGACAGTATCAGAAGCCTTAGGTAGTTCTATGTGTATTCATGGGACACACTCATTCTTTTCAAGTGCAGGTACAACTTTTGTAAATTCAACTATGACTAACTCTGCACTCCTACCCATCAGAACCCAAACTTTGATGAACTTAGGAGGTTGTATTTATTCAAGATTTTCATTAATCTGTCTCTTGTAACTAAAAATGTTTGCAATTGCCTGTGAAACAATGATTGTACCCAGTTGTGCAGCTCTTTATCTGAAGCAAATCAGTGGCCATAAATGTATTTCTTCAAGGTTCCAAAAATATGGGAATTGTATAAGGAGAGATCGGGACTGTATGGAGGGTATGTAAGGATTTCCCAGCAAAACTTCTACAGTTTAGTTGAAACAACCTGCCAACAAAATGCCCACCCACATGTTGCCAAGGTTGTTTTGAGTATTCTGCAGATGTTTTGCTGGGAAGCTCTTAAAATTCTTCCATATGGTTTCTATATTTTTGGAGGCTTAAAGAAAGACATTTATGGCTGTTGATTTGCTTTGGAAAAAGTGGTGCTTGCCTGGGTACAAAAGGTAATCATAAACATTTTTCCATGAAGACAGACCATCTTGTCTCACAGTGGGATAAATGTATTAGTAGTTATGGTGATTAGTGATTACTATTGAAACACTAAACTGTTTACTTACTTTTTTCCATTTGTTTTGTTTTCATTTGACAGCCCCTTATGTGTAAAAACATAAAAATAAAACAGTTGACTTGCAGTCATCTTTAATCTTCAGTAATCTTTATTAGCTTTATCAAATTTTCCCTGAACCACTGTAGTTAATGTGAAATTGGTGTATGACTATTTTACTACAAGTTTGAACTATTTGCTCTGTAGCTGAATTTAATCTGTTTGTAGTTATGACAAATAACATAGAACTAACTATTTGAAAAATAGTTTGTTCATAGAAGCCATAAGCAATTATTTGAGTTTCCCCTGAAATGTACAGTTTTTAATTCTAGATAGCTTTTCAAAAACTTGTTTATTATAGGGAATAACTGCACAAAACTCCATTCTGTATTCTTGTGATAGTTATATTGTCTTTGTAAAAGTATGTCATGTTTGGCAGCTGTAGATAAAAATATCTGTCTTTTGCTTTACGAAAACCACATCTATTGCAGAATATGCTATTACAAACTCCATAAGTTACACCCCCAATTCATTTCAGCATTAAAAAACTCGGTGTGCTGCAATGTTTCTCCAGTATGTTTCTCAGCATAGAGCAGAAAGTGAAAAAGTATAAGCAAGACAACAATTTTACATGCTTATCAACATACAAGACACTTAACACAAAATATGTTAAATTTAGTTTGACTAATTATGACAAGGATGTACTTTCAGATCCTCATAAATTTTATAACTTTTATGCTCATTAATGTGATTTCACAGACTTGATGCACTCTGTAATTGTGTGATTTTATGTAAAATTAATGTCTTGTGGTGTTTGAAAGGAGACTGTCAATGTACCAGTAAATCAAGAGAAACACTGATCCGAGAATTAAGCTCTGAGTGACAGTACTGAATTTTTCTTTATGTGTAACTGTTAGAGCCCATATTTCTTTACTCATGCTTCTACAGCTACATGTACATCTGCATCTGCATTTATACTCTGCAAATCATTATAAAATGCATGGCAAAGATTCATAGGGTCTGACTAACTAAGTGAGCTCTCTTTCATCAAACAGCAATGGTTTTCATTCATGTTTTAAAGTCTACACAGTCAAAGACTTATCTGTAGACACAGAAAATCCATGGGGTATACATTTTTAAGCTTATAATGACCTAAGCATTAGTCTCTTGTAAAATATCATTACTGAGACTATATATAGATTTTAGATAAACTGGAATTCATTGGATACCAGTGGTTCACAGCAGCCATTGAATATTCAAATGTAAAGAAGAACAGCAGTCAGTCATTGGCTGTGGTGTTCCTCAGGGCTCTGTACTTGGCCCCCTTCTCTTCCTCATCTTTATCAATGACCTTCCCTTGCATACTAGCTTTAAAATTCACTTTACTCTTTTTGCTCATGACACCGCTATCCTCATCAACAAAACTCCCAACGTCAATCTTGAGGAATCGGCTAATATTGTCTTTAGTGAAGTATGTAATTGGTTTGTAAATAATGGGTTATCACTAGATGTTAATAAGACCCTGTTTGTACATTTCCAAGTAAGGAAAAAAGTTGAGGATCAATTAAGTATTACACTGAATGGTAGTGAGTTACTACAAGTTGAGTCAAACAATTTTCTGGGTTTACACATTGACAACAGTCTAAAAATGGTCTGAGCATATTTTGCACCTCCACAAAAAACTCAGCTCAGCAACATTTGCTGTTTGTATTATTTCCACTGTATGTGAACAAGACACCACAAAACTGCTCATTTTAGTTATTTCCATGCACTATAGCTGTATGGCACAGTTTTCTGGGGTAATCAGCCACTATCCAAAAAAATATTCATTGCCCAAAAGATAGTTATTAGGATAATGAGCGGAGTCCAGCCTAAACGTTCTTGTAGGAATCTTTTCAGAAAATTAGGGATACTGACAACTGCATGTCAATATATCTACTCCCTGTTATATTTCATTGGTAAAAGTGGACAATCGTACAAAACCAATGATTCATGCCATACCCACAATACCAGGAGGAAGATGGACCTCCATTATGAAACAAAAATCCTTACTATTGTACAAAAAGGACACCATTAGATGAGCTGCAAGGTGTTCAATGCTCTCCCACCATCACTGAAATTACTTATCCACGAGCTTCCCAAATTTAAAGAACAGCTCAAACAGTATTTATTAGATAATTCCTTCTATTCGGTAGAAGAATATTTCAGTAGAGTTAACTGTAATTGAGTTTTTCATTTACTAATTTGATGTGCTGTTGTGCATTATGATACTCACAATTACTGTTAACATTACTGTGTCTTTCATTTAGCTATTAAGATCTACCATTTTTTAATGTAAATTTTTCTATACGTAATAATGTGTATTTTGTCTTATACCAGATATCCTCTTGCAAGAGGTACTTTTATGTATTCCTTTTGTATTATTTGTAATAATTCTGACACATCCTACATCCATGCGAATGCCTCACAGCATTGAATTTATGGGATATAAATAAATAAATAAATAATCAATTGCAGATCTAGATTTCAACTATAACATAGTCATCATCAATTTAAAATACAAAAACACAAAGAAGCAGGAACAGGTACAAAATGATTGTATACCTTTACCAGAAGTCATATAGACATAACCATGTCAGAGCATAAACATGTGACTGCTGACACTAACACTTACATAACATGGACAAAACTGAAGCTGTTTGCTTACAACCAACTCAGACAGTGATAATAAGGACCTATAGTGCATTCTATTGCAGTATACATCCAGCAAGCTATAGCTCAATTTTATTGAAGACCATAACCATTAAATGACTTTTAAAATACAATATATCTGAGATATGCAAATTACATAATGAATATGTACAAATGCATAAAAAGTGAACATCAGACTTTACACACAAATAGTCATAAAAGACAAGAGGCACCCCATATGGAATTAGATTGTGATAAAACCATATTGAATTTTATAATAAGACTAATGGATTAAAAGATTCATTTACAAAAGCTTCATACAACATATTTCAGTACTGTGTATCAAAAGGTGTTAAAAGACATTGTGAACAAAACTGAAAAATCTGCAGCATTATAAACAAAATATAAAATAGTGCCATAATAGGGATCAAGCACCCCGTCTGAGATTACATTTGAGAGAGGCAATAATTTAAACACACTTTATTTTAAAGAACCTAATGTTTGAATAAATTTCCATCTACACACTTCCATTTGTGTCTGTCACATAGTTATAAAGTTATTGCTAATATGTACATCAGATCTCTAACGTATATAGTATCAGATCAATAATGTAAATTGAAATTTTATTAGGAACTGGATTTACTTGTCACAAAAGAGAATTTTACAAAAAGAGCCATTACAAACTTTTGAAAAAATACATTTACTTTTTTATTTTTAAACAAGATTGTTGTGCTAAGACAATGCACAGACCAGTGTCCAACTATCGAATACTTTCGTCATTGATAGTGCTGCACCTCTTTGGTGGCATAATATCAAGGCATCTACTAAGTTGTTTTAGTGGAAACCATTAAGCCAAATATAAAAAAGGGGGCTACAGTGTTTATCAAACCAACTACTGTTAAAACCAATAATTAGTATAAGGGAACTATTATTTGGAAGGCGTAGCCAAAACTGAAGTACATACAAAAGGTGCACTCATACAGAAATTGCTGGTTTATAAACTTTCATAAATTGATTAAAAATCCATTAGTCTTATTATAAAATTAAATATGGTAATCCCATAGGGGACTCCTCCTGTCTTTTATGACTTTATTTGCATTAAAATTCTGATGTTCACTTTTTATGCCTTTACATATATTCACTATTTAATTTGTATTTCCTAGATGTATTGTATTTTAAGAGTCATTTAAAAGTTATGGCCTTCAATAAAATTGAGTTATAGCTTTCTGCATGTATTCTCCAATAGAGCACACTATAGGTCCTTGATGATCCATGTTATCATTGTCTGCAATGGTTGTAAGCAATGGCTTCCTTCTTGTTTCTGCCATGTAAATGCTAGTGTTTATTTTCACATGTGTATGTTATGATAATGGTATGTTATTATTGTGTTTCCACTTATATTGATTTATATAACTGTATTATATACATATTTTGTACCTGTTCTTGATCCTCTCTTTTTGTATTTCAGCAACAATGATGACTATGTCATAGTCAAAAATCTAAATCCGCAGTGAATTATGGATTCTGCAACTGACTGCTGTCATTTATCAAAATGTTTAATGACAGATTTGATAATGATAAAAATAATTTATTGTTGTTAGGCAATTACGGCAACAAACAACTACTAACACAATGTAGCATAGTTATATTAATATATAAAACAGTGCAGTATGTTAGCTGTTTACACAACATTACATTAATGAACAACTGAACTAGACCCATTGATGTAATAGTTTGTAACACCCCATTTCACACTGACAGCTGTGGTGAGGTGTTGAGGTGTCACAGCATGGACTCCCCAAGATTCCAAACATGTTTGGGAACAATCCTTATCTATGATCACTCAACTGCCATCCACAACTTGTGCAAACTGTACAGATGGGTCAAAATCAAGAGCATCTCACTTTGTGGTGTTGCAGATGACCTAAAGTATTGCTGAATGTTCAGATTGATTTTGAGGTGCTGTAGGTAAAGAAACACATGGACACAATTGCACAGCAGGTTCTTGCATAGTTTAAGAATAAAATCTGATGACAGATATCTAAGAAGCTATATTTAGAGCTACATTTTGTTCTGTCTAATCATCCATAATATGCAAACAGCACCACCAATTGCATGCAGTGTTAACTAGCTGGATGCATCACCTCATATAATTTTCATCATTCTGCATACTATATATCAGCATTTACTATTGTGTACCATGACTCACCCATATAGGCTACCCTTCTTCATGGCTGAAGCATCAAATAGCAATATGTCTTTATTCATACTGATCTATGTCTTTTCACATGTTCTTGGTGGAAATACACATGCGGGTTTCTTGGTCCTGTAGCCCTTAACAAGGAGACGTTCTGTATGGTATGGGTACTCACTAGAATTGGATGTATGAGTAATTTGCTGCTCTGTTGCATGTTTATCTGCTGTTACAATACATTGATTGTGACCTATGTCATCAGTGTGTATTTTTTCATAACGGCTAATTTTGAAGGCTTCAGTAGTCTTGGTATACCACTGACCTAATGGCAAATAAAAAAGAGACAATATGGCTCTGCTCAGATGTTCTGAACTCTTTCTTGCCAAATTTTGCATTCCTCTGTTCCATGTGACCTGTCAATAAGAAAGCTTCCTCTCTTACATAGTAGCTACCTCTAGTTGAAAATTGCATGAGTTTTGATGTTGTCCTCAATATCTTCCTATCTCGTGTGAGACTATTTATCTCTGCATATCTACAACTCCTAACTTTCTGGATTAACTTGAGTGTATATTGCCATAAATGATTCCTTAAAAGTCATAAAACAGATGGGCACCTAACCAGTCAAATAATATTTGTTTGAATGTATATTCAGGAATATCTTGGGCAGTTAGTGAAAGCTTATTCAATAAAAATCCAACTAGGTAATGCCCTCGCTGTTATTGAGGATGTTACTTGTCTCCATTCCAGTTAGTTATCTGAACTCTTCCTGATATACATTGACATATCATAGGTATATGAGTTTGCTGCACACATAATGTTTCGTTTACAGAACTCTATTTACAAAAATTGATATAATATCCTTGGAGAACAAATCTGCAATCACTGGTTTTAAAAAAGATTTATTACACATCTTGACTGCATTATTTTTTTTAAAATATCAGTTTTGCTTCAATATGAACCATCATCAGATTTGAATTATCAGTTACATACGTTTTATTGTGAGACATAGTGTGTAAATTCACTAAAAGCTGGATAGATTACTTTTGTAACTGCTGTATGCAGGTTTGAGAATCATTCATGTTGAGCCATAATAAGCCATTTAAAAAATAATGCAATCAATACAGATAATAAATCTGCTTTAGAACTGTATTTACAAAAAGAAAAACATATGGTTTTTTAAGGATTTAATTAGTACTTGAATATTAAACACTTTCTTTTTTCATGCTGCATGATAAGCAATAAACTACTTTGAACATAGGAACCTATTGTGAAGCTAGAAATCAAAATTCTAATGTAATCTAACAGGCATTCAGTAGGTATATAAACATGATGGCTGGCACCTTAAACACATATAGTGCTACCGTTTCTATGTACCTCTTCTTGTGAGACAGTTTTTTTAATCATTATTTATCTTTAATTTCTATTTACAGGGAATTCTGGAAGCTTTGGAGTATATGCTTGAAAAGGGACAAAGGACTCGGAGAACCTTTTACATTGCCTTTGGTCATGATGAGGAAGTATGTTTACTATGAATATTTGTATTTTTTTGTGTACTATAGAAGTTGGCTGTAAAAATACCGTACAATATTCTTTTTAAAATGAGGTAGTTTTTAAGTGTTTTACAATGTCTCTTCTAAGTTGGTGTATTGCACATCACAAATTTTCCCTGTAATTACATGTTGAAATATATTTTAAATCTTATTGTTGCTATCTTAGCGTGTGACACACACCCTATGCCCTACTTAATTTACACTGAAGTACCAAAGAAACTGGTATAGGCATGCATATTCAAGTACAGAGATTTCTAAACAGGCAGAAAATGGTGCTGCTGTCAGCAATGTCTATATAAGACAACTAGTGTCTGGCACAGTTGTTAGATCAGTTACTGCTGCTACAATGACAGTTTATCAAGATTTGAGTGAGTTTGAACATGGTGTTCTAGTCGGTGCATGAGTGATGGGACACAGCATCTCTGAGGTAGTGATGAAGTGGGGGTTTTCCCATACAACCATTTCATGTGTGTACCATGAACATCAGGAAACCTGTAAAACATCAAATCTCTGACATCGCTGCAGCTGGAAAAAGATCCTGCAAGAATGGGACCAATGATTACTGAAAAGAATCGTTCAATGTGACAGATGTGAAACCTTTCCACAAATGCTGCAGATTTCAGTGCCGGGCCACCAACAAGTGTCAGCATGCAAACCATTCAACGAAACATCATTGATATAGGCTTTTGGAGCCAAAGACCCACTTGTGTACCCTTGATGACTGCATGACACAAAGCTTTACACCTTGTCTTGGCCCATCAACACTGACATTGGACTGTTAATGGCTGCAAACATGTTACCTGGTTGGATGAGTCTTGTTTCAAATTGTACCAAGTGGATGGGCAGGTACGAGTATGGAGACGACCTCATGAATCCATGGACCCTGCATGTCAGCAGGGGACTGTTCCAGCTGGTAGAGGCTCTGTAATGGTGTGGGGCATGTGCAGTTCGAATTATATAGAACCCCTGATATGTCTAAATATGACTCTGACAGGTGACATGTATGTAAGCATCCTGTCTGATCAATTCCATACATTCATGTCCATTGTACATTCTGACAGACTTGGGCAATTCCAGCAGGATAATGCAGCACCCCACACATTCAGAATTGCTACAGAGTGGCTTCAGGAATATTCTTCTGAGTTTAAACACTTCCGCAGGCCACCAAACTCCCCAGAAGCAAACATTATGTGCATATCTGGTTGCCTTGCAATGTGCTATTCAGAAGAGACCACCACCCCTCGTACTCTTACAGAATTATGGACATCCCTGCAGGATTTATGGTGTCAGTTCCCTCCAGTACTAATTCAGACATTATATGAGTCCATGCCACATCATATTGTGGCTTTCTGCATGCTCATAGGGGCCTACACGATATCATGCAGTTGTACCAGTTTCCGTGGGTCTTCAGTGTATAACATTAATTTATGAAGCTTACACCTCAATTATTAGGCTATTATCAAGTGTTGCCACACATTCACTATGTTTACAAATGGTACCAAGCTACTAATATCAGAAACCAAATGAATTATACTGATTGACATATACTGAAATAAAATATGAATCAAATTTGTCCCTGCAAAGCATATCAAATCAAAATGCTCTCCACAAAAAATTATTGCAGTGCTTTGTGTCATAGTGGCCCTCCACTGAGAGAGAGAATAAATGAAGTAAAGATGGTAATGCCTTGCATCAGACAGAAGAAAGATGTCAGAATTCATAATAATACTGACAGAAATAATAATAATAATAATAATAATAATTAGAATAATTAGGTGTCCATAATAACTTTACAGTCTTGCACAGCATCATTCTTTGTACATTTACAACTATATCATGCAATACATATAGTGAATGTATACAAGAAGTACTGTATTAGATACTATTATATAAATATTTACCATCAGTAATATACTGCAATATACAGAAGTTGTGCTATCAATAATAAATTTCAGAAATTTCTGAGTGAGAATAAACATCTTTTAATTAACAGCTGTTTCAAATTGTCATAGAAAGATGTCTAGGGAGTTTCTTTATATTATTTGGCAACCTATCGTAAAATTATCTCTCAGTTGTATATGAACTGTGATCTGTAGCTCTTTTTTACCACAGTATCATACAATAATTGCATCTGGTTCACGTATTGAAATTATGAGTGTCTCCTCATTATGATCGTTTTATTATTCTGTTTTACACAACACAATTTTCTTAAGGATATACAGTGTGTATACATTCAGTAAATTATACCTGAAGTAGTAGTGAGGCATTTGTAGAGTAGGTATACTTTCTGAATAGAGTGTAAATTTTGTAAAGAAAAACACAGATGGCTATAAAAATTCACTGAGGAAGAGGACTAACAAAACAAGCATTGTGGCAGACAAAATTTTACCCTTTTTTGAATCCTGTTTCCCCATATAGACAAATGAGGGAACAATTAAGCAGAAGCAGGGACAAGGGATGAAAACACCTGAGGTTCAAATATAGTATCCTATCCTAGGAAGAGATACTTGTACTTAATTCAGATGACATGTTACTGGACTATGACTGTAACTGGTCCTTTTGTGATTATAAAGTTGATTTTGATGAATGAAATTCATGTACTTTGTATTGCTAGGATCATTAATCATCAGAAACTATTTATTCAGCAATATATTTACAGAACTGACCAAAGATGCAAAACAACAAACTGCTGTACAAGACACCAGAAAAGGAAAAAAAGCATAGTTTTCTCTACACCCCTGCAAATTCTCAAGTTGTTAATTCATGTAGTCTGAAAGTCCCATGGCTTAGCAGAACCACTGATGCTTAATCTTCGGCAGTACCTTCATCAAAAAATCAGGTTGTTGCTTGTGGGTACTAACCAACTTGACGGTGAGCTTTCCTGTGTTAGCTCATGAATACAGTGGTGTCTCACATCAGCACATATTGTTTGAGCATTGTGACTCAGGGCAAAGGTTCCTCTTATTATCACAATATAAGGGGGTTACTCTGTGTTGTTGGCCCAGATGATGATTACACAAATTTGTCAGGAGTTGTAAGCAGTGGGTTCTTGAGGTACGGCAATACACGAAAACGAGAAGTAAGTTTAAGCAATTTTATTAGCAAAGGCGGATTATAAAACATGCACACTATGCGCACCCATCATCACTGTGTCTGGCATCCTAACACTGGCTAATAACGGTCGTATCGAAAGGCTCCACGGTGAGCTAAGAAAAGAGACATATTCATGCACGAGGCCACGCTAGTTAATACTGCCTACTCTGGATGGTGGCCAGTCATGTACTCAATTGCAGTGTGGCCGGATGCATGTCCAGACAGGCCGGCTGGTGAGCTTGTGTCCGTAACATACGGCTGTGTGCAACCCGTTGACCCTTACATCACTCTCCCCAGAGAAAAAGAGCAACCATAGGTGGCTCAAAACCACCTCCTGGGCATTATGAATCTATTTCACCATTTGTGGCATCAGAAGGCATTGCAACATGTATTTAATTTGAAGACACAGTAACGTTTGGTACAGAGAAGCGTGCCTTCAAGATGACAATTTCATACATGACAAATGCTGTTGACAAGACAAATTAATAAAAGCAGTGAAAATGCAATGCTGACAATCAACTAAGCATTAACATTACTGGAGGAATTGAAGGACTTAATTCTATTTGCTGCTTCAATGAAATTTAACTCATTATTGAAGAGATTACATTTTCATGGTTGTCCTTAATTAAATTATTGTCTTCGGAAAAACTTGATAAGGAATGCTTCCCATATGTTAATATGTATGAATCATTGTAACAAACAGATAACATTCTAGTTAATGGCAAATATCCAGTTGCATGAAATGTAGATGACAACACACTAGGCATATCGAATAGTTCACATGATAAATCACAATGTGTGGCATTCAAGATTAATCCACTATTGTTCAATTTTAGTGTAAAGGGTGGCTCAAATGTATCATAGTTTTTACATGTAAATGTGACATCAAGCGTGGAGTTAAATGAGAAAATTATACCTTCAGAACATCGTTTAAGAAATGGATGATAAAGATGCATTAAAATTCTAGGGCAATCATCTCTTGGGGGCTGATTCATAAACAATTCTTTCTCACAGCTGTACACTCTACTGTCTAAGAATACTGCTGATTCAGGGCAAATTAACTTATGACTACGTTTACACATATGCAAATCATTTTCATTTAGGGACACAAAATATCTTCGATCCTTGGTTATCAGTAGATAATCATTCAGTACATACTTTACATGAATACCTGCCTGTCTCCATTTCACAGGGTAAGTATAAACCTTATACATTTCAAAATCATGCTTTGGTCTAGCAATGGGAATAGAAACAATAACAATTAATTCATCTTCAATCATTAGGGAGTGTGTGGTGGTTAACTTATAGTAAGCATATAAATTGTAAGAGTTAACAGGGTAAATCATGGTATATGTTGCATCTAGCTTTCGTTCAATTGGTTGTAGGATCTGTAAAAATTGTTCTGGATGTAGTAGTACACTGCTCAATCATTTGAACTACTCTCTAAGGCTGTTCTTAAGTTAAGGGCATCAATTCTAGCATTTGATAAACTATCAGTAATCCTTAACAAAAGAGTGTTTAAATCTAAGTGTGCACTCACAGCATTTAATACTTGGAATAGTTCTTGGATATTTGCATTCATTTCATTACAGAGTACGTGGAAATGTGAGATAAATTGCTTTACAATCTGCTCAATGAAAACTTTGTGGTTAGTAATGGTTCTTTGAGTATTCATTAATATGATAATTTCATTAGAGAGGTTAGTTGAATCTGTACTGGGCTGTTGTTCAAGAGCTAATATTTTGCCTTTATTTGCCTTTAACTTCCAGTAGATCTCAAGATAGTTAAATTACTAAATACAGTATGAAGGATATTCCCTCCATAATCAAACCAGGCTCATTTACACCTAATTAAAGCTTTATGTGGCAAAAGCTTTAAAAAACAGTAAATCTCTTGTTCATAATTAGCAAATGGAGACTCTACCTGCATTTTGGCTGTGATCCAGTTATTATACCAAGATGTACCCATTTCCAAAATTGAATCATTACCCTTGACAGAACGAATTAGGTCAATCTGCTTCTTTACAGAATTGAACTGTTGCTGGATTTCACTCAGATTGTACTTGAGGACAAGTTTTGTGTTACTTGTTGAAACTACCATGTCTGATCGTGGTTCAAACAAAACACCTGTACTCTGCGGTACTATTACTACAGCATTAGTAGAATATGCTATCATGTCAAGTATTAGAATAAAAATGAACATGGTTATTTAGTTCTAAATACTATAGTTAACAATGAACATAAAGTAAATGAGTTTCTTGGGGTAATCTGTGGAATAAAACGTTTAGTTTCACTTGTGCACTCATGCAGTAGTTTCAATACTAAATTTTCACAGCACATTCACATAAGCACATGGCTGAAATAAACACACACATTGCACTCTCACACACTACACACCTTTACACAGATTGTAGGGGTGTCTGGAACAGGATTGGTCGGCACATGACAATGCGTCGGCCTCGAAGTCTGGACTGCGACCTCGCGATTCTCGCTTCCAGGGTTTGAGAACAGCAGATCTGCCTCTCGATCAGTCCTCGTCTTCTTGCGATACTACAGGAAATCTACCGAGAAATGGCTACATGATTGACATGAACAACAATCGAACGAAAGGGCAGTTGGAGCTTAAGAGTAACTGGTGATAATGCCTCCAAGATTGTATATGGCACTTTCCAAAACTTGTTAAACTTTTTGACTTGACTCTTCTTTAACACCACATTGCTCAGATACAAAAGATCTCCAACTCGATACTGTGGCACTGCTGCTTGGCGGTCATGTTGTCTTGCTTGCTGAAGAAAGGATTGATGATTCCGTTGTTTGACTCCCCTCCATGCTTCCTTTAGCTTGCGTGCTAGATCCCTTATGTGTTCATTGCTGAATCTGGCAGTCGATCCTGCAAAGTCCAAGGGTGAATGCATTCTTCTCCCCTAGACGATCTCATATGGACTTAGGCTAGTTGAGCTGTGCATTTTGGCATTGTAACAACTTACCAAGTACAGTAAACAGACATCCCAATTGTTGTGTTACCTGCTCACATAATGGCTAACCATTTTAATAATTGTTCTGTGGACTCTCTCGACTCTTCCATTTCCTTCAGGGTGTGCTGGTGTAGTCCTTAACTGAGTTATTTGCATGAGCTTACACGTTTGTTTAAGTAATTCACTCATAAAATTCGTTCCTTGATCACTAATTATACTTAATGGTGATCCAAACTTAAGAATACATTCTTTTACAAAAACTTTAACTATAGTCCCAGCGCTCTGATCAGGTATTGGTATTGTGAGAAGGTATCTAGAGAAATGATCTAACATTGTCAATATGTATTTGTTTCCATCTTTAGTCTTAGGCAACGGTCCTATGACATCTAGTCCTACTCATTCAAATGGTGCACTTGTTTCTGGCAGTTCTTGCAATGGTGCTCTACTTTTTCCTACATTATTCTGTCTGTTACAGGTATCACATTGTGAAACAAACTCGGAAACATCAGCTTTGTGACTCGGCCACCAAAACATTTGAGCTATTTTAATGTTTGTTGCTTTTTTACTGCAATGTCCTGATAATAAAGAATCATGTTGCTCTCTCATGATTTGCTCTTTCATGCTTTCTGGAATAACTAGGCGGTTTCCTTTACTAGTGATTTTGCACAATAATCCATCTATTTCGACAAAACAGTGATCATTTTTTCATAATTTGCATTGTGGATCTTCTTCTTGAGCTGCCTTTAGCTCTTCTTCTCGACTTATTGTAACGCAAACATTGACTTTTTGACTCATTGCATCAGCATTCACATGTTGTTTACCAGGTCGGTGAATAACCTTAAATTTGTACTCACTCAGTCTTAATACCCATCTTCTTAATCTGGAACTTGGATCCTTTAAGCTCAATAACAATATAAGTGCAGCATGATCTATAATAACTGTAAATTCTCTTCCTGTTAAGAAACATCTGTTATGTGTTATACCAAAAACCAAAGCACAAAGCTCCTTCTCAGTAGTAGTATAATTACATTCTGCTTTGTTTAATTGTCTGGAAGCAAATGAGATTGGATGTTCATGACCATCAGCTTCTTGAGACAAGATTGCACATCTGGCAAAATTGGATACATCGGTTGAAAGAATTAAAGGTTTACTGAAATCCGGATTGGCTTACACTGGGACTGTGGTTAGAGCAGTTTTAAGCTCTTCCATTGCCTTTTTGCATTCTGTTGACCAATTAAATGTGGCTCCTTTCTTCAGTAGCTGTGTCATTGGATGTGCTATATTCACATAACTGTCTACGAATCATCTGTAGAAATTTGACAATCCCAAGAATGATTGTAGTTCTTTCAAATTCTGTTGTTCAGGAAAATTCTTTACGTCTTCAATTAATTTTGGATCAGGTTAAACACCTTCACTAGTTATAACATGACCAAGGTAGTTATCTCTATTTTGTGCAAAATGACATTTATCTATTGATAAAGACAGGTTTGCACTTCTTATATGCTCAAAAACAGCTTGTAGTCTCTCAGTATGCTGCTTCATGTTTTCACCAAAAATTATTACATCATCAAGGTAAACAAGTGCTTGTGTTGGGGTGAGCCCTCATAAAACTGAATCCATCAGGCGTTGAAATGTAGCTGGAGCACTACGAAGTCCAAATGGCATACAAAGATACTTGTATACCCTTGTTGCTGTTACAAATGAAGTTTTTGCTTGATCATCTGGATGCACTCTTAACTGAAGATAACGACTTGTTAAATCACATACTGAAAAAATTCGACATCTGCCTAAGTAATCCAAGGTTTCCACTAAATTTTGTAAGGGGTAAATGTCAGGTGTACTCACAGCATTCAAAGATCGTCAATCAACACAAAAACAGAACTGTGGTTCTCCTGAAATTGATTTCTTCTTTACAATTACAACAGACGAACACCATGGTGGGTCTGAAGGATCTCTTGGTTTTATAATTCCGGCTTCTAATTGTTCTTTAACCATGTCTTCTACCAACTCTCTTTGACTAAATGGTATTCGGCAAGGTTTCTGTGTGATTGGGGCAGCATTTCCTGTATGAATATGATGCTGAACTAAATGACTGACAGGTAAATTTACACGTTCTCGGAATAAATCTGCATACTCCAGCTAAACAGGCGCTAAAATCTTCTGTTCATCAACTGTCAAATGTTCTATCTTTTCCCAAATCTTGCACTTCAGTTCATTATTAACTTTGTCTCCTCGTTGAAATTTTGCGGTACTGTTACAAAAATCTGTGTGTTTATAACTGCAGCATTTGTTACCTCATCTGGAGTCTGTATTATGTCATTTTTACTTATGTTCAACACTTCAACAACTTTCGTTCCTCGTGGTGAAACAACATCCTCATTGCTCATATTCATTATTGTAACTGGGGCTTTTGTGACATTCTGTCTCACCATTGTAGCGACACCTACACTTCTAGCAACATAACAATGCATTGTATCCAATAACTCGCTTTTCTTGGATCGCTCAATTAATAACAAAGTTCCTTCCTTGCATTAGGGTTACTTAATTTCAACGTAGATTGTCTTTCCTGCTCCCTTGGGAATCTGCTGGGGCTGATCAATTTGACCATAGACTCAGATGGTTTGAACTGATGCATCGTTTGGGTGGTCCATTTCCCTGACGTCAGTATTGCTGCTCCTTTGAGTACGATCTGAAGAATGATTTCCAAGGTTGTAGTTACTATCGCCTAGTCTGATCTTTCTTTCTGTGATAAATATCTCTGCCTTGTTAGTGGACAAGAAATCAAATCCAAGTACACCGTCGTAACGTGTTTTGTTATTTGAAACTACTTGCACCCTTGCTGTGTATTTATCTTTATTTTCACCTTCATCTTGGTCTTGGCCTTGGCCAAGAATTAATTCTATGTCAACTTCTCCATATTTACGTAGCTTTCCCCCATTTAACCCTCACAATTTTAACAGTGGTGGTTTCAATTTATCCCCTTGATGATTACATGAATATTTTGTCAGGGGTTGTAAACGGTGGGTTCTTGAAGTATGGCAATACGCGAACACGAGAAGTAAGTTTAAACAGTTTTATTAGCAAAGGCAGATTATAAAACACCCATCATCACTGTGTCTGACATCCTAACACCGGCTAATTACGGTCATATTGAAAGGCTCCATGGTGAGCTAAGAATAGAGAGAGATTCGCGCCCAAGGCAGCGCTAGTTAATACTGCCCGCTGCCGATGGTGGCCAGTCGCATACTCCATTGCAGTGTGGCTGGACGCACATCTACTGACCAAGCGAATCGTCAGCATTCCAGACAGGCCAGCTGGCGAGCACGTGTCCATAACTTATGGCTGCATGCGACCCATAGGCCCTTACAACAGAATACACTTACTTGTTTCTCACTGTGTTTAACACACAATTCATTCCCCAGGGGGCTCACCACTCTTTGGCAAATTCTTGCTTGGCTAGCATGGGGTCCAGCCTTTGCAGCATCTTTTCCTTTCTGTGCTGCATCTCTATCCTCTTGTTATTCTTTTCCCCTCCCTTGCAGAACATGTCTGAGATGTATTTGGGACTGTGTTGTGGATTTTCAGTAGTCCAACATCAGAACAGACCCTCCACAGTTTTTTCATTTTTCATTTATTTATTTTCTCGCCCCCCCCCCCCCCCCCCGCCCCCCCTTCTCCTACCCTTCTTCTGCTTTGGCATTTGAAGTTCCTCCTTTTCGTCTTCCTCTCTGTGCACTCCTGAAGGTTGGCCCATGCATATGACACATAATTCCAGTCCTGGATCAATAGGTAGAGTTTGCCTTTACCTCCTGGTACAGTCTAGGCCCGGGGAGGGGTGATTGCCTGAGCTGTTACCTTCCTGAATTGCCAATTGGACCCTCTGCCAGGTGTTCAGAAGGTGTGACCTGAGATGTGAAGGTGGGTGATCCCCCCTCTGAGGGGAGGCCACCCTAGTTGGAAGGAGTGCACTGTTGGAGATGCTGGCAATCATGGAGAACTTACTCGCAATGAGCCAAACATTTTCTTGTCAGTCTATCTATTAAATATAAGCAGAATGAGGCTAATGGATCAAAGGCGCTCCCAGCTGCACCTCAGTTCCTCATTGTTTCACATATTGAAGACAGTCTTTTGCTATGGTTAATCCATTTATTATTGAGAAAAGTGTTGATGCAATTGCTGACCCTGTAAAATCTTACTCTTGTTTACACAATGGCACTTTGCTTTTGGAGACTACTTGTGATTCTCAAGCATAACAACTGCTTGCAGCTTCGCTCCTCCAGGGCTATCCTCTTCATGTCGGGGCGCATTGAATGCTGAATTCTTCACACGGTGTTATTTACACTAGGCTGCTTGATGGTCAGACTGCGTCATAAATCCAGACTTACCCCTTGATCAGGGCATTATTATAGTCCATGGAGGTATGAAAAAGGTGGATGCATCCTTAGTGCACACATGCACTCTTTTTCTCACGCTCGATAAAGTCGTGCTTCCATCCAAGATCAAAGCAGGCTATGAAGTTATCATAGTCCAACCGTACATTCTGAATCTGATGTGGTGCTACCAGTGTCATCATTACAACCACACTCAAAAATGTGTAACCTGTGGTAGGGATGCTCACAAAGACGATTGTCTGCCTCCTTCCCTCAACTGTATCAATTGCAATGGCGACAATGCAGCCTCCTCCCAAGATTGTGTCATATATGTCGATGAGTGGTCTTTCTGGGAGATCCGGGTGAATGAAAAAATTCCTTACCCTGTTGCTTGCAAGTTGTTCACTAGTTGTAAACCCTGTGCTGTACCATCCAGCACTTGACAGTACTGTTCTTGCTACATCTTGCTCTAAGAAGGACATGGCCATGCAGACATGCAACCACAAATTCAGCACCGTGGTTGTAAAACCACCTAGTGGAATGGTAGCATCTCTGATTCCTTCTCCTCCAGCTGTGAAGCAAGCCACTAAATTTTCACCTCACATGGCTCAATCTCCTGCTATACAACCAGCAGGCCAGAAAGAACAGAAGGTATATTTCCATGAACACTTTTTATGTCCCTCCAGCCAACAAACACCTGAATCGTCATCTGCCAACTGCAATGGCTCCAACAAATCGAACAAAGGCACACAGTCTTCTGCTTCACTGACTCAGAGATCCTCTTCAATGGCATTGCCATGTGATACCCTCATCCAGTCGACCTCCGCCAGTGTGCACTGACAACCGTTTTTCTGCCCTGGACTCCACAGACCAACCGAGGGAGAATGCCAACACCTCAGATTCTGCTTCATTGACTCAGAGATCCTCTTCAATGGCATTGCCATGTGATACCCTCATCCAGTCGACCTCCGCCAGTGTGCACTGTCAACCGTTTTTCTGACCTGGACTCCACAGACCAACCGAAGGAGAATACCAACACCCCAGTTGATCTCATGGAGCAGGATCCTCCAGTCCCTGTACCCTGCAGCACAGATTCTTTGAAGTGTGGCAGTTGTCAGCCACTGAGGTGTACACCCCTTAACTTTTTCCCTCCTCCCCTTTCTCCTCCTCCAATGGGACATTTGTAGCCTTAGATCCAACAAGGAAACAAAATTGCATCCTCATTACCACTTTGACTTCTTGTATACCTTTCTGGTCCATTTTGACCTTCCCTCCGAAGATGGTATTCCCTTTCGTGGGGGAGTCATGAGGCTCATCTGGGATGCTGTTCATAGTCACACCATCTCCTTGCACACCTGGCTGCAAGCTGTTGCAGTCTGCATTTTCCTTCCTTTTTTCACCTTTTCCCTTTGTACTGTTTACACCCCCACATCATTCGGTGTCACCAAGGTGGACTTCCTCCAGCTTACTAGGCAACTCCCTCACCCCTTTTTGGTACTTGGTGACTTTAATGCACACCATCCCCTTTGGGCTCTGCCAAACCTGTCAGAGAGGTGCTCTCTTGGGTGACCCTCTTGATCAACACAACCTCATCTGCCTTAACACTGGAACACACCACATTCCTTTCAGATTCCATGCACACCTATTCCCATTTGAACCTCTCATTCTGCACTTCCCAGCTTGACCATTGTCTTGAGGGGTCCATTCTCTCTGGCATGTACTCAAGTGACCCTTTGCCCATGTGCTATCCATTTGCTAACTTGTACCGTACCTACATGCAAACCCAAATAGCAGCTTTCTAAGGCTGACTGGAGGCCTTACTCCCCCCTGGGAACTTTTGATGACCAACTTTTCCCCAGTTGTGATCATCATGTAGAATACCTTACCAACATTATCCTTACCACTACAGAATGTTCCATTTCGTGCACGTCATCCTTACCCTTACTGTTCCGGTCCCTTGGTGGACTGAGGCATGCTGCAATGCAATTTGCATGTGGAGACCTGCTCTCCATGTCTTTAACCATTAACCATTATCCTATGATGTCAAACTGCATTCGTTATAAACAGTTTTGTGAGCAATATGTTTGCATTCTTCAGGATAGCAAAAAAGCTAGCTGAATTTCCTTTACCAGTTCTTTTAACAGTTCCACTCCCTCTTACGTTATGTGGGCAACCTCTGACGGCTCTCTGGGACCAAGGTCCAATCCTCAATTTCCGGCCTGACTCTATAAGATGATGTCATAGGAGACCCTATTGCTATCTCCAACACCTTGGTCCACTATTTTGCAGATATCGAACACCATTGTAGTGAGCTGTGAAGTCTTCTTTCTGCTGTTGGATGTGAAGTGGCAAGCAGATGACTTATGAGGTTGCCTCACATTAGGTGGCAACAATTACTTGATATCGATCATGAAATGAAATCAAACAGAAATGGTTCATAATTAAGAGGTTCATATATGAATTAAAAAGATTGCTTATATGGTCAAAACATGAAAGATATGTATTTATTTGCGTCCTGTTTACACAAACCAAAACAAAATTATAACTCTCACGGCCAGTTTTAATGGGCAAGGGACTCAGTTATTTACAGGAAGGAGGAGGAGATGAATCGTCTCACCATTTATCGTTATCGTTCGTTGTGTACTGCTGTCAGCGGCAGGCACTGCGTCGATTCTGCGCATTGCCTTGGAGCTATGTGGCACAAGTCGGCTGCCCTCATCAGCAGTCGTGCCTTCGTGGCAGGGCCCAGGTATGATCTGTGCATTGTCTGACAGTTGTCAGTCATGTGGCTGATGCTGCACTATCACGGTGTTGAAAGGCGGATGTTGGCTATTGGTGGAAGAGTGCCCATGTCCTCTTGCTTTTGTGGTGTCTCCATCTACATCTACATGGTTACTCTGCAATTCACACTTAAGTACTTGGCAGAGGGTTCATCGGATCATTTTCATAGTACTTCTGTACCATTCCACTCTCCAATGGTGCGTGGGAAAAAGGAGCTCCATTAGAGCTCTGATTTCTCTTATTTTATTATGATGATGATTTCTCCTTATGTAGGTGGGTGTCAACAAAATTTTTTCACATTCAGAAGAGAAAGTTGGTGAGTGAAATTTTGTAAATAGATCTTGCCACAAAGAAAACTGCCTTTGTTTCAGTGACTGCCACCCCAACTCGTGTATGATATCAGTGATATTCTCGCCCCTATTGTGCAATAACACAAAACGAGCTGCCCTGCTCTGCACTTTTTCGATGTCCTCCATCAATCCTACCTGGTAAGGATCCCACACCATGCAGCAATATTCCAGCAGAGGACAAACAAGTGTAATGTAGGCTGTCTCTTTAATGGGTTTGTCACATCTTCTACATGTTCTGACAACAAAGTGCAGTCTTTGTTTCACCTATCCCACAATATTATCTGTGTGGTCTTTCCAATTTAAGTTGCTTGTAATTGTAATTCCTAGGTATTTAGTTGAATTGACAGCCCTTAGATTTGTGTGATTTATCGGATTTCTTTTAGTACCCATGTGGATGACCTCGCACTTTTCTTTGTTTAGTGCCAATTGTCACTTTTTGCACCATACAAAAATTCTCTCTAGATCATTTTGTAATTGGAATTGAGTGTCTGATAATTTTACTAGACATTAAACTACAATGTCATCTGCAAGCAATCTAAGGGGCTGCTCAGATTATCACCTAGATCATTTATGTAAATCAGGAACAGCAGAGGGCCTATGACACTACCTTGCAGGACACCAGATATCACTTCTTTTCTACTCTATTTACCATCTATCACTACGAACTGTGACCTCTCTGAGAGGAAATCATGAATCCAGTCACAACTGAGATGATGCTTCATATGCATGCAGTTTGATAAATAGTCACTTATGAGGAACGGTATTAAAAGCCTTCTGGAAATCTATGACTCCCCCATCTCACTTTTCCTCCATCTCTCACCTCAACTCCTCTTCAAAATATTATACGTTTCAGTGTTGTCATTGGTAGACAAAATTTCCAATCCAGCCCAATGACAGAGCACTGTTTCATAGCCATAATTCTCCATGTGGGGTGGAGAATTTCCTATCTGGTGTGGGCTGGTGTATACCTCATGTATCGGAAACTTTCATACAATTTCACAATCTTATGATATTTTCCTGCATTCTGAGGGTGTTGTGAGAGCAGCTGCACAACACTTCTTTATAACCGCTCTGTCTGCTTGAGGCATCGACAGACTCAGGTTTTAGCTTCATCTCAAAACCTGCTGGCATCTGTGATTTATAAGGAATGTCCTTACTGTCAAAGAAAACATCATCTTAAGAATGCTGACTTCTTACACACGCCTCCCTGCGCCAATTCCCCGCACTTTGTGTATGTTTCTCCCTATGCCTGTGGGGTGCTGGAATTTTCAGCACATCCCTGCTTTCTAAGGCAGGTAAAATGACTCCCGTCAGGCCAGAAGAACTCACATGCTTTCATGTGTACATATTTGGCATTCCGTCTTAATGGCTGCACTTGTCATCAGTTATCGGTGTGCTTCTCGTTGTCAGATGGACCCTTCGCAATGTGTCCCTCCTTCAGCGAGGTGAGGGTATCTGCCCGGCTTCCCACTGTGTGCTTGCGGAATGACTGCAGTGTCCTCTCCTCGGGGGCTCACCCCAGGGTGTCCAGCTCCCTCCTCCTCCTCTTCCTCCTCCTCCTCCACTCGCGGCGAGTTGGCAAAAGTGGCTGTGGTCAGACATATTACACAGCTCCTTGTCATGACTATTAAGCTTCTGATATGGAAGGTTGAAAGTAATGGCAAAGTGTCCCATCACACACACACACACACACACACACACACTCTTCAAAAGAAAATACTTACAGTAACACTTCATTCACTGATATGGGATACTGTGGGGATATTATGTTATCAGTTGTGCCCTAGTGTGTCAAGCCCAGTTGACCATTAACATATATGGTTGCTCTTAGTAAAGAGGTACAAGGCGTGTAAAGATAAATAAATTTCCTTACAAGTAAACTGTTCATGAAGAACACTATTACATTGAACATGATGATTATGTCACATATGTACATATGACAAGATGTGCACAAATAGATGAAGATCAGAACAAGTAAACAATACATGAGGAACACAAATGGCATTGAACACAATGAACTTGATGATAACGTCACAGACATGCACAAGATGTATGGAAAATAAACATGTATTCAAGACAAGTGTAAATCAAAAATATACTGCTCACAATAACACTGTTCATCATATGACAGATGAGAACACTGTACATTTAGATGACACACAGACTTAAGACATGTGAGACAAAAGTGCACTTTACACAGCAATAATGTTCATGAAAGACTTATTTGACAGAAATACCAACAAGGAAAATACACAAGGTAGAATTAAAGCAAGTGACATAAGAGTTGACCTTAAGTGGTATTGTTCATCGAAGACCGCTATAAAATCGATACAGAATGGATGTCAGTTCAAAAATCTGGTCACACAAAACAATAAAGTTTCAGATGATACACTTTATTGGACTGATAAGGAAGGATGGGACAGGTAGCCCCTTCACATTTTAGTCAACAGTGCATATGTTTTCTTACTGTATAAGATGTACAAAAATAAGATTTGTACCTTTCCTTCTTGCACAGAACCCACACTCCATATGTATAAAGTACTCATCAGTGATCTTTGGGAGGCCCCCTTCTCATTTACTAGGTTGCATAGTTTCAGCTGTGTGGGCCGTATGGACTGACTCAAATGTCGAGAAACAAAAAATTCTTTGTGTACCTAGCTTTCTATGCCGTTAACTTAAGCATGCTAAATATTTTTTTTACTAAATTCAACAGTCTCAGCTGTACAAGCTGTGCCAACACCTAGACTGTCAGTAATCACTCGCGTTATTTTACCCAACCCTTATATTCTAATTTGCAGAATAAACCTAACATGCTTCAATCAATGTTTCATGCACTACTTTGCAAAGGTAAAATGTCTTCTCCACCAACTGCAAGGTACCCTTGGTACACCTCTGTATGCTGCAACAGAAATCTCATCAAATATTGGTGCGTCTCATTTCCACCTTTCACGCTAGTCATTACACTGAAAACCTCGCATAGTAATATAGTAAAACATGGCTCCATCACATTGCATTACAATGAAATATACACAGCAAACAAACAAAACTTGAAAGACATCGAAATGGTAATGTTCTTGCGTGAGCTGCCTGATACTCCCGCGCTACTGGAAGTATCATGCTGTCGAATGTGGGCGGCTCCTCCCTGCCTTGCACTGCGTGTTGTGACGGCGTATGGAATGCAGGCACACTCACGTGCTACTGTCATATCATCTCTCCACATTCACACCAAGTGTCCCACACTTCAAATACACATAAAATGACTGTCTGTGGTAAAAACAATAAATAACTACTAATTACTACAACAGAAAATCTATTCACAAGATACAACATGCTGTTAACAGATATCTACAATTTTCTATACAAGTACTGCCATGCAATACTCTATTGAGTCACGTATGCTCCCAGGCTGTGGGCATTAAAAATCTCAACCTCATTCTTGTCATCATAAATAGCATAAGAATTCATTGTTGTCTGCAGTCTCCCCTGCTTCTTACTGAGGCGTCAGTTTTTTTCGCCACTTGGAAGCATGGAAACACCTGCAATCTTCAGAAAACCGTCTGACTTTTGCACATATTATGACCGTGGAGGGAACAACATTGTCTTCCACTACTGGTAAGTGGGCGTTAGTACTTCTGAGGTGCACTTTACAGTGCTTCTCTGGCACTCTGCAATCACATTCACATTTTACACTCCACATGAACTTCTCTGTTGCTGTAGGTGCTTCACCTTCAACGTTTTTCATTGTCTTGGCACTTTTGTCATGGCATTTGACTGTGGTCTCTCTCTGCATATTAATATGTTCCTTTTGGAGCGTGTCTTCCATACTCGCATGGGCGGCTTGCTGTGTAATGGGAGCATACTCATTTATGGCTTCTGGCCCTTTAAACCCTAATAGTACATGTGCGGGGGTCTTTAACCCGTGACCAGTCCATCATGCCTGTCAGATTCACTTTCATTGGCTGTGCGCATGGAATTCTCATCACGACTTGTGGACAGCAAACTGACTTAATCTGGAACCCATGTTCCCTCTAAATCATCTCTTAGCTTCTGTGGCTCATCTATGAAAATTTCCTCATTCTTCCTACATTTTACTAAATTAAAACTTTGCTGTCCACACGTCTTGTACAAATTTATTCGCTTGGCGCCGGAATCGCTGATTTGGATTACTTGGCTTGTCGCTAACCACTTGTCACCTTTCCATTGATGACAGGCTTCAGACACACTGACTTTTGCATGCTTTAATTTTCCTGAAATCCTCTAGTTTGTCCTATCGTTCCACAAAGTTGAATTTTCTTTTCAAGTAACTTCTGTGCAAGTTCTACACTGTTATAATAATTATTCATGCAGAGGTGATTTGCTTTCCATCAGAAAGTGTCAATAGTTCCATCACTGTTCTTGCTAAAGGCTCTCCAGCACTTGAATGAGGAAATGTATCCCGTACTCGAATCACACAGCATCTGAATGATCATGGCATATTTCGTAATTTTCGACAGATTGTAAACTTTAAAATTTAACAGTTCACGCCACAGTATCATCTCTTCATCAACTGAGATGTTTTGACTTAGATTAAACATTTCTTTAAAGTTTTTGGAAAAATAATCAATTACAAATTGCACTTTCACAAGCCAGTCGGCATTATCCGGTTTATTGTTGCTGTTGGAAGAAAGTAAAAATGATAATATTTGTCTGAATCAGTTGCAGGACATCGTTTTGTGAAATATCAGTGTGTCTGTCAACGGATTCGTTGACCAATAATCATTGATCCTTGCTTTTTTTACAATTCCCATAAGGATAGCAACCCCAAACCATTTTCGGGTTCCGTAATGTTGACAAATTTGGTATTTTTTAATCCAGTTCCCTTGTATTGCAATTTTGACTGTAGGACTTGTTGGTTTTGTTGCTAATATATTGAAATAGATTGTTCTCAATATATAATTCTACGATATCCTTGATACTCTGTGTATCTTTGGGAAATATGTTTGGACCCAGGGATCCTTCAAATTTATTATTGGTCCTCGGTAAATCAAAGTCTGACCATTGTGCACTGTCTGTTTCGTCTGATTCAGCTGAATAAGTTGACAACCGTAGTGTTTGCCGAATTCTTCTTGGACATATTCAACTATCTTCCTATGATTCCACTTCACTTTAATTTTTTTGATATCCAGTGTCTTCTTCCCAATCAGCCAAGTCGTCCGGAATGTCAGAGAAGATGTTCGCACATTCATCGTAAATAATCCTATTGTCTCTTTCGTCCGCCATAATGAAAGGTCACAAGTACTTATAAAAATAAAAAACTTGTTTATGTGTGTAACTTAATGTTACCTAATCAAAACACCAACAGAATGCAAAAGATACTAAAGTGCTGTCGCCTGCCACTGAGCAATACTATGCTCACGATACCACTGTGGTGTCGCCGGCCGTTGACCACTATTTCACACACGAAAGCAGTGTGGTGTTGCCAGACGGCATAGTGTTAACTGTGCCCTTTGTGCCCTCTGCACCCCGTGGAATCGGATCTTCGAACAAACTGACCATGGTTTTGGTGGTCCAATCCATGATCACCACTCTACTCAAGATTACGGGTATCTCAGCTAATTTATTACCACTTTCTACCAGCTTTGAGTAAAAAGACGTTGAAGGTGCTGTCATTTCTGATCCAGAATCCAGACAGGCTCTTGTTTTAATTCCTCCACGATTATTTCAATGAAAGGACACCGATTGTCCGGGTTTTTCAGGAACTCTGATCATCACAGTACTGGTGAATGTCATCTTTGGCTTGTGATTACCAGTACCGCACATTAAATGTGTGATGGCCCTTCCCTACTGTGGCGTCCCCTGAAACATCTCATTTTCTCTGATCATTCATTTGTGTAACCTCATGCTCCTCTGCCTAAGGTGAGGTCAGAGGTGGTAAACCTCCATTATTCTCACAGTCTCTCCCATTATGTGACGCTTGCACGCACTTCACATGGCATCTGTGGTTTGGCACTTTGTTCCTGCCTTGTCCTCCATGGTATAGACCATGACGTCTATCTCGCTCTCACCTATTCCCCTCTTCTCTCCTTCATCTGTTATTACACCAATTCTGCCTGTCATTGTGGTGCACAATCCCTTGCGGTGCCCCGTTTTCTGTCCTAATTGCATTACCATTTGCTGTCCTTTGCTTCTCCTGCTCTTCGGTTTTGTCCAAAGGCCTTAAAATATTGAGGAACTGTTCTCTCTACAGTGCCCCAATGAGTGCATGTTGTACATAAGCAGGAAAATGTGAGTGCATCGCTCTGCACCATTCCTCATCTGACATTTTGTCATCCACGTATCCTGCCAGAATGACAAAGTGAGCAGCATATGCTGCCATGGATTGGCGTGACGGTGGTGCATTCTGTCCCTGATATACAGGGTGTTACAAAAAGGTACGGCCAAACTTTCAGGAAACATTCCTCACACACAAATAAAGAAAAGATGTTATGTGGACATGTGTCCGGAAACGCTTAATTTCCATGTTAGAGCTCATTTTAGTTTCGTCAGTATGTACTGTACTTCCTCGATTCACTGCCAGTTGGCCCAATTGAAGGAAGGTAATGTTGACTTCGGTGCTTGTGTTGACATGCGACTCATTGCTCTACAGAACTAGCATCAAGCACATCAGTACGTAGCATCAACAGGTTACTGTTCATCACGAACGTGGTTTTGCAGTCAGTGCAATGTTTACAAATGCGGAGTTGGCAGAAGCTCATTTGATGTATGGATTAGCACGGGGCAATAGCCATGGCACGGTACGTTTGTATCGAGACAGATTTCCAGAACGAAGGTGTCCCAACAGGAAGACATTCAAAGCAATTGATCGGCATCTTAGGGAGCCGGAACATTCCAGCCTATGACTCGCGACTGGGGAAGAACTAGAACGACAAGGACATCTGCAATGGATGAGGCAATTCTTCGTGCAGTTGACGATAACCCTGATGTCAGCGTCAGAGAAGTTGCTGCTGTACAAGGTAACGTGGACCACGTCACAGTATGGAGAGTGCTATGGGAGAACCAGTTGTTTCCGTACCATGTACAGCATGTGCAGGCACTATCAGCAGCTGATTGGCCTCTATGGGTACACTTCTGCGAATGGTTCATCCAACAATGTGTCAATCCTCATTTCAGTGCAAATGTTCTCTTTATGGATGAGGCTTCATTCCAACGTGATCAAATTGTAAATTTTCACAATCAACATGTGTGGGCTGACAAGAATCCGCACACAATTGTGCAATAACGTCATCAACACAGATTTTCTGTGAACGTTTGGGCAGGCATTGTTGGTGATGTCTTGATTGTGCCCCGTGTTCTTCCATTATCATGATTTCATACGGGATACTCTACCTGTGCTGCTAGAACATGTGCCTTTACAAGTACGACACAACATGTGGTTCATGCATGATAGAGCTCCTGCACATTTCAGTCGAAGTGTTCGTACGCTTCTGAACAACAGGTTCAGTGACCGATGGATTGGTAGAGGTGGACCAATTCCATGGCCTTCATGCTCTCCTGACCTCAACCCTCTTGACTTTCATTTATGGGGGCATTTGAAAGCTCTTGTCTACGCAACTCCAGTACCAAATGTAGAGACTCTTCGTGCTCCTATTGTGGATGGCTGTGATACAATACACCATTCTCCAGGGCTGCATCAGCGCATCAGGCATTCCATGCAACGTAGGGTGGATGCATGTATCCTCGCTAATGGAGGACATTTTGAACATTTCCTGTAACAAAGTGTTTGAAGTCACGCTGGTACGTTCTGTTGCTGTGTGTTTCCATTCCATGATTAATGTGATTTGAAGAGAAGTAATAAAATGAGCTCTAACATGGAAAGTAAGCATTTCCGGACACATGTCCACATAACATATTTTCTTTCTTTGTGTGTGAGGAATGTTTCCTGAAAGTTTGGCCGTACCTTTTTGTAACACCCTGTATACTCATCTTTGGACTTGCCTGTGTAGTCAGGTTCCAGTATATTGCCAGAAACTTAGTGCAGAAATCCTTGTAACTACTGTTCTCACAAATTGTAACATCAGACCAGGAAGCCTCCTCCTGATCACGTGTCTGGCATGCAAGGAGTAAAGCATTACACTCTACCACTCCCTTCACATGCCGATAAGTGTCTAAATTCCTTAGGTATGCTTTTGGATGAGTACTGTGTGTTCAACTGAACTTGGGCAGTGGTATGTACACCCTGTGCATTGTGAATGCAGCCTGCATATTCGCTGGTGTGACCTGCATTACAAAGACATTACCTTGTCACATTGCAGACACTTCTTGCTCGAGGACTGACTCTCGTAATTGTGTTTCCTTGGATGATTTATTTTCCTAATCTATGCACACAGAGATATCGGTAATCTTCACATTTACTTGTGTTTATAAATTGTCAATCTTCATTTCGCATTGTTTACTCACCTCGTCCAGGTTGTTGGTGACCTCTTTCCATATCTTTTCGGTTTTGGTCTCCGATTCGTGGCTAACTTCAGTGATCTGCCAATCGGGGTTTTGACTACAAAGCTTTAGTTCAGTTTCCAGTCTTTCAAACCATGATTTATTCTCCTCTCTTATGGCTGTTAACTGTGGTGTGTGGTTTTTTTAATATCCCGAGAATTCGATCTAGTGGACTCTGACTTTGCGTACCCCCACAAACGTGCTTTGTATTTCCTCGCTCGCCCCCGAACTTTCATCAACTGACTTGACTGTTTCCATATTCATCAGTCTCCCAGACCTCAGTTGCATAGAAGAACTAAAGTAAAAGGTAAAAGCACTCCACAGAACAAAGAGACAGTACAATGCTGATGGCAATGTTGATAACAGTGAACAGAACAATGAAAATCGTGGAACATAATATTCACATCAGCAAACTACACGTTCTAATACTACATCAAAAAATATAAGGAGACTTTGGGAACCAAAACTGACTTCACTAGCTACCGCTATATGTACTTAGTATGCTCATTTGTAACACACTTAGCATACACAAACACGCCATCCTTGCACCTGACATCTCACACAATGAGTTTAACATATGCTAATAAGGGAATGGAGATCCTTCCAGAGTTGTGTCTCGAAACGTAGACGTTCTCACCATAACGACAATGTGAGAATGAAGTCAAATCAAAACCCCATGCTGGGCGCCAAAAATGTAGTGAACTGTGAATTCTTCTCTCTGCTGTCGGACGTGAAATGACCAGCAGATGACTGATGAGATTGCCCCACATTAGGTGCCAACAAATACTTGATATCAATAATGAAATGAAATCAAACACAAATGGTTCAAAATTAAGGGGTTCATGTATGAATAAAAAAGATTGCTTATTGGTCAAAACTTGAAAGGAATGTATTTATTTCCGTGCTGTTTACACAAACCAAAACAAAATTATAACTCTGAGGGCCGATTTTAATGGTCATGGACACGACTCTGTTATTTAGGGGAAGGAGGAGGGGATGAATCGTCTCACCATTATTCGTTATCATTTGTCATGTACTGCTGTCGGTGGCAGGCACTGTGTTGGTTCAACGTGTCACCTCTCAGCTGTGCGGCGCAAGTTGGGTGCCTTCATCAGCAATTGCGGCTTTGCGGTGGGGCCCAGGTACGATCTCCGTGTTGTCTGGCAGTTGTCAGTCATGTGGCTGAAGCTGCATTATCAGGGTATCTGGAGGTGCATGTTGGCGATGGGTGGAAGAAAGCCCATGGGTGGAAGAGAGCCCATGGGTGGAAGAGAGCCCATGGGTGGAGGAGCAACTATGCCCTCTCGCTTCCACTGTGTCTCCATGACTCCCCATCTCACTTCTCCTCCATCTCTCAGCTCAACTCCTCTTCGAAATATTGTTCCTTTGAGCATTGTCATTGGCGGACAAAATTTTCAGTGCAGCCCAATGAAAAATCACCATTTCATAGCCACACCTCTCCGTGCAAGATGGAAAATTTCCTATCTGGCGTGGGCTGCTGTGTGCCTTGTGAATTGGCAACTTCCTCATGATTTCACATTCGTATGATGTTTTCCTGCATTCCGAGGCTGTTGTGAGAGCAACTACACAACACTTCTTTATATCTGCTCTTTCTGAGTGAGACCTGGACAGACTCATGTTTGGCTTCATTTCAAAACCTGCCGGCATCCGTGATTTATAAGCAATGTCCTTACTGTCAAGAAAAAGATCTTCTTAACAACACTGACTTCTTTCACATGCCTCCCTGTGCCAATTACCTGCACTTTGTGTATGCTCCTCGCTGCGCCCTCTGGGTGCTGGAATTGTCAGCACATCTCTGCTTTCTAAGGCAGGAACATGACTGCCGCTGGGCCAGAAGGACTCACATGCTTTCACGCGTACATTCTTGGCATTCCATCCTAATGGCTGCAGGTGTCCATCAGTTCTCAGCATGCTTCATGTCAGACAGACCCTTCACAATGTGTCCCTCCTTGAGCGAGGCGAGGACGTCTGCCTGGCTTCCCACTGCATGCTTGTGGAATGACTGCAATGTTCACTCCTCTGGGGCTCACCCCAGGGTGTCTGGCTCCCTCCTCCTTGGCTGCACATGGCGAGTTGGCAAAAGTATTACACCACCCACTATCAGCCTGCCTTTCTCCATTGGAAACGAGTGGGGAGGCTCAGGTGATACCCTCCTCTTCTCAGAATCATGAGTGCCACAAAGCCGCTTTTTGTAATGAGGGAGCTAGATTGTGCCCTTACTTCATCCTGATTCTCTACCACAGGGCCAGACAATGTTCACATTCAGATGTTGCAGATCCTTTCTCTTGCAGGCAAGCACTTTGTCCTTCATACATACCATCACATCTGGGCAGATGGCATGTTTCACAGACACTGGTGTGAAGCCTCTGTCATACCCATACCCAAGACTGTTAAGGAGAAACACCTTCCTTATAGCTACTGTCCTATTTCTCACACCAGCACTGTTAGCAAGGTGATGGAACATATGATTCATGCTCAACTGGTATAGTAGCTAGAGTCTTACAATTTACTAACTACTCCACAATGGGGATTTCGAGCTTGCCATTCTGTAGTTGACCATCTCGTCACTTTGTCAACCTCGGTCATGAATGGTTTTCTGTGGAATTACCAGACTGTGGCCATGTTTTTTGATCTGAAGAAAGGCTACGATACGTGCTGGAAAACTGGTATTCTCCATACTCTCTACACATGGGGCTTTCAAGTCCACATACCCTGTTTCTTTCAGGAATTTTTAAAAGACTGAGTTTTCATGGTAGAGGGAGGCTCTGCCTTGTTGGACAGCTTTATCCAAGAAAACTGTATACCTCAGGGTTCTGTCCTGAGTGTTGTCCTCTTTGCTATCACCATTAACCCTATTATGGTTTGTCTCCTGTCAGGTATCTCTGGCTCCCTTTTCATCAATGATTTTGCCATCTATTGCAGTTCTCCATGGACATGTCTTCTTGAGTGGAGTCTCCAGCATAGTCTTGAACATCTTCACTCATTGACAAGGGCTTTTCCACTGACAAAACCGTTTGTATGAATTTATGGTAGCGCAATAGGTTTTTCCACCATCTTTACATCTTGGGCCTGTTGCTCTTCCATTCATTGAAAGTACGAAATTCCTGGGGGGTCATGCTCGATAGGAAACTCTCCTGGTCCTCCCACATGTCTTACCTGGCCGCCCGCTGTACGGGATCCCTCAGTGTCCTATGTGTCCTCAGTGGTACTTCAGTTTGTACCAGTCCCTTGTCCATTCGAAACTAGACTGTGAGTGTTTTGCTTATGCATCTGCACATCCATCCATGTTACACCGTCTTGGTACAATCCACCATCGTGACATCCGTTTGGCCCCTGGTGCCTTCTACATTAGTCTGGTTGAGAGTCTGCATTCAGAAGCTGCTGAACTA
This sequence comes from Schistocerca serialis cubense, assembly GCF_023864345.2. Lineage (NCBI taxonomy): Eukaryota > Metazoa > Arthropoda > Insecta > Orthoptera > Acrididae > Schistocerca > Schistocerca serialis. Next base: position 1,013,889,138 of record NC_064640.1, read on the forward strand.
CCACTGTCATACCGCTGTGATTTTCTCCTCAGCGTATACACATGCCATTTGTATGCCATGCCTGGCCACCCATCCTATGTGTCCTTCTTCGATGGATCCTTTGATCGCCAGTATGGAATGTGTCCCTCTTCTCTCTTACCTCCAGGAGTTTGTTTTTGCCTACTGCTCCGGCAGTGTAACTTCATGCTACTTGCCACTTTCCTGACTGGTGTGAACTCATCACCTTGGCTTCATGCAGTGGCCTGTGTTCACGTTGGACTTAATTCGTTTCCTAAGGACACTACTCCAGACTCGCTCTATCGCCATCAGTTCCTTGACATTCGCATGGAGCTTCGCGGTAGTCCTATCTGTACATTGCTGGCTCTCGGACTGACCTTGTCAGATGTGCCTTTGTCATTGGCACCGACGGTTTTTGGTATTGGATTCAGGAAAACTGCTCAGTATTTACAGCAGAGCTCTTCGCCCTGTATCAGGCCACACAGCACATCCAGCGACACAGGCTTTCCAGCTGTGCCATTTGCTCCGACTCTGTCAGTGCCCTTCAGAGCCTCTGTGTGCTGTACACTGCCCATGCCTTAGTGCAATGGGTTCAAGAAAGCTTTCACTTACCCACTCTTAATGGAGCCTCTGTGATGTTTGTGGGTCCCTGGTCACCTCAGTCTGACGGGAAACAAGGCCGCCGACACTGCTGCCAAGGCTGCAGTCCTTGTACCTTGGCCTGCTAGTTCTTCCATTCCCTCTGATGATCTTTGTGTTGCCATCTGTCAGCGGGTGGTGTTACTTTGTCATCCTATTGGTCTCCCCTTCATTGCAACAAACTCTGGGGAATTAAACCTCTCCCAATGGCTGGGCCGACCTCCCCTCGGCCCTCTCACCATGAGGAGATCATTTTAGCAGTGTTGCATATTGGGCACTGTCTTTTTAGCCATCACCATTGTTAAGTGGTGATCCACCACCATTTTATGCTCATTGTCCTCAACCTTTGACTGTTTGCCATTTCCTGACTGAATGCCCCTTTTTTTAACCACTTACGTTCTAATTTATGTTTGCCATTTAAGTTATCAGCCATTTTAGTGAATGACACATGGGCTGTCACCTGGGTTTTACTTTTTATCTATTGTAGCAATGTGGCAAAGGACATTTAATCTTTAGTTCAGGATCTTCATTGTCTTTATGGCATATTTTATGGCCCTTTCACCAGCAGAAAGTCCCTGTTTTTTAGCTGTCTTTCCTTATGTTGATTGGGCTTAACATGTAGTCGCTTTTAATCCCTTCCTTGTCTTCGTGCTCTGTGGTTCTGGCATGGGTGCATATGACCATTGTTGTTTTTACACCCTAAAAGAAAACAAAACAATTCATAATTCACGGGCTAATCCTTGAAGGTATTCTTCACATTTTTACAGCTTCAAACAAGGTTTGAGTCAATGTGTAACCAGTTTGCAATTTTCCAAATTTCTTGAATATGTTTGCTGCATATTGCTTTGATTGACACTAATTGGCCTTGTTTTTCTGCTTCATTTCATTCTCACGCCAAGGTACCAACTGAGTTAGCCAAGATCTCTCATCTCAAGTTGATGCATTAATTATTTCTTCCACCTATTTTTTCCGTTCAAGAAGATGATCAAGTCCTCTATGTAAATGGATAGAATGAGTATATTTTGCATCTTATTTATTTTTTTCATGCTCTAGTGATCCATGTTGTGAATATATCACAGTATATGGAATGTTTCAGTTTTAAAAATTTGTTATTGTGTTATGCAAACAGTACTAATCAGTTTCATATAAGTATCTACAGCTTAGATTCTATGGCAGGAAAATAAATTTTGCATTTAAATATTTCAGAAAATATATTATAGAAAAATAAATATGTTTACAACAATAAATAGACAGGATCACAAATAAAGAGTTACAGTTTCATGGGTACTATTTGCTGTAGTTCAGGAACTCTTCTGTAGTCTAAAATAGTTATAAAATAATGTGACCCTTGCAATAGGAACTGCCTTAAGTTTTTTTAAACAAGAGCTCATCATCTACTAAACGCTTAACTTGTGAATGGAGAGCATTAAAAATGTTACAGCCACTGAAGTGGACCCCCTTCTGTACCATACTCAGCTTTGCATGCTCATAGTGGATATTATCTTTTCTTCTATTATCATGACCGTGATGCACACTGTCAGGTTTGAAAAGGGGCTTTTTTCCCTTATGAAACACATCAGGGAGAATATATATACATAAAAAAAGTTTTGCATCACCTCGGTTCTGAGAGCTCCAGAACCTGTACAGAAAATTGGAATAGAGATCAACACAAACATAATTTCTACCCTTTTTATTGCTCATGAAAACCACACATTGCATGTTGTACCATCATACAGTGAGACCTCCAGAGGTGGTGGTCCAGATTTCTGTACACATCGGTACCTCTAATACCCAGTAGTACGTTCTCTTGCATTGATGCAAGTCAGTATTTGTTATGGCATACCATCCACAATTTCATCAGGGCAAGGGTGGTCCAGATTGACCCGTTCCTCCATGGCGATTCGACATAGATCTCTCCAGAGTGGTTGGTGGGTCATGATGTAATAAACAGCCCTTTTCAGTCTGTCCCAGGCATGTACGATAGCGTTCATGTCTGGAGAACATGCTGGCCACTCTAGTCAAGGGATGTCATTATCCTCAAGGAAGTCATTCACAAGATTTGCATGATAGGGGCACAAATTGTTGTCCATGGAGATGAATGCCTCGCCAATATGCTGTGAATATGGTTGCAGTATCGGTCAGAGGATGGAATTCACGTATCGTACAGCCATTATGGCACCTTCCATGACCACCAAAGGCATACGTCAACCCCACAAAATGCCACCCCAAAACAGCAGGTAACCTCCACCTTGCTGCATTCGCTAGACAATTTGTCTGAGGTATTCAGCCTGCCAGGGTTGCCTCCAAACATTTCTCCGATGATTGTCTGGTTGAATGCTTATGTGACACTCATCGGTGAAGAGAACATGATGCCAGTCCTTAGCAGTCCATTTGTCATGTTGTTGGGCTCATCTGTAATGCGCTGCATGGTTGCAAAGATGGACCTTGCTGTGGACGTCGGTAGTGAAGTTGTGCATCATGCAGCCTATTGTGCACAGTTTGAGTTGTAACATGACGTCCTATGGCTGCACAAACAGCATTATTGAACATGGTGGCATTGCTGTCAGAGTTCCTCCGAGCCATAATCGATAGGTACCGGTCATCCACTGCAGTAGTAGCCCTTGGGCAGCCTGAACGAGGCATGTCATCAACAGTTTCTGTGTCTCTGTATCTCCTCCATGTCCGAATAACATTGCTTTGGTTCACTCTGAGGTGCCTTCATACTTCCCTTGTCCAAAGCCTTTCCTGGCACAAAGTAACAATGTGGATGCAATTGAACTGCAGTATTGACTGTCTAGGCATGGCTGAACTACAGACAACATGAGCCATGTGCCTCCTTCCTGGTGGCATGACTGGAACTGGTCAGCTGTTGGACCTTCTCTAATAGGTTGCTTGGTTGTTTACATCTTTTGGTGGGTTTAGTGACATCTTTGAACAGTCATCTTTGAACAGTCTTGTCTGTTTTACAATATCCACTGTCAATGTCTATCATCGGTTCTCGGAACTGGGGTGATGTTTTTTGAGGTGTGTATATTGTGCATTGGATGTAAAGATTTTAAGTTCCTTAAGAATATTTCTGCTTGTGGCTCTGCAGTGCACTCCTTTCATGATTCTTATGGCCCCTTTCTGTGCACATAGCACTTTTCTAGCAAGTGGCTGATACCCCCAAAATATGATTCCATATATCATAATGGCATGAAAATAACCATAATAAGCTGATGTAATGGTTTCCGTATTTCTATAAGAGCAGGTGATGCATAAAGTATAGTTGCAGAATTCAGTCTTTTGTAAAGATCCATGACGTGATTTTATCAGTTAAGTTTGCTATCAGTATGTAAGTCCAGGTATTTTGAACTATCCAACCTAGCTATCTGCTGGTCACCTAGTTACTCTCCTATTTCTTCATCTTTAGGGATAATTTGAAACTGAATATAGTTTGTTTTACTGTAAGTAACAGAGAGACCATTTATGTTCAATCAATTCACAATACACTATAGCCAACATAATCATCTTGATATGTGTAGGATCTGTCTAGGTATTTACGAAAATTCTTCCAACAACCTCACTACATCCCCCCCCCCCTCTCCCCCTGTCCCCCCCTCCCCCCCAAAATCCCTCCACCCCTATCTCCACGTGCACCTATTTAAAACACTGACTACAGTTGCAAATCACAATATTATGATATGTGGTTTGGGTAGACAAGATGGATTTCTGATGCAGCTACATAGGCAAATTCTACATTTATGTACAATTCTTGTTTTTTCTACTTATTGTAAAATATTATATTGTACATATTTATTTTTACGTTGTGTTAGATCTGAATATGGTCCAGAGTAATCAAAACATGTAATCTAATTAAAAATGTACAACTGAGATCCAACAGTAAATGAAAATTATCATCAACTCACAATAATCCCTAAAACCTCATTAGCTGACACCTCAAGTTTGTCTATCGAATTATCAATAATAGCATAGTGTCATCAGCAAAGATGGTTAACTTACAATATTCTGCACAAAGAGGTAGATCATTACTAAAGATAATAAAAAGTAATGGACACAGAATGGATGCCTGAGGCAGTCCACATGTGATGGTACCCCATTCTGATGATTCTGAGACACCTTCTAGACTGTCCAGTGCAATTTTGTTTGAAAATTTTGTAGGGGTCATATTCTGACTTCTTTAGATTCATTTTATGTAATGTCACATCTAATTTCTGACACCAAACATAGTAACAATGTGGACACAATTGAACTTGAAATCTTCACATCCAATGCACACTATACACACCTAAAAAAAAAAAAAAAGACAGTGGGTGGATATTGTGGATATTGTATCACAGACACAGTCCCTTTGACTGTTCAGAGTTGTCATTAAATCCACCAATAGATGTAAAGATGTAAACAACCCCGCACGAGCAGCACCTATTAGACAGAGGGGATCTGACAGCTGACCAGTGCCAGTCATTCCACCAAGAAGGAGGCATACGGCTCGTGTTGTCTGTAGTTCAACCATGCCTAGATGGTCAATACCGCAGTTCAGTTGCATCCACATTGTTACTTTGTGTCACATTTTCATAAATTGCCTTCTTCAGCATACATTTGCCTCCTCTCCATTCACCCCGTAGCCTTCGGTTCGATGAATGTAAACGTCATCAAAATCACCGTACAGCAGTGCAGTTCACATATCCATGGGTTCAATGTCAAAATCAAATTCCACTGTTAAAGCTAAGAGAATATGAAGTAAAGAATGATGAACAACAAGCAAGAACATTTCATCAAAGCCCACTCCTGGTATCTGGGAATTACCTTTTGTGACAGAACAAGCCCTATAATGTTCAGCTTTTCTCATCTCAGTTTCTCTGACACTGAATACCCAGTTGGAATTGATTACCTTTCTGCCTGGTAGTAAATCAAAGTCCATCTCGTTTTCAAGTAATGACTTATATACATCATCATAGGCTTCCTTCATTTTTCACAGCTGTCATGACTCATTGCTTCTTTATATGAATTTTGTTCAGAAATACTAGTAAAACAAGCAAAATCATCTTTAAAATATTTGGGATTCAGTTTTCTTTCATGTGAATATTTTCTAATTTCTCACTGCATGTCTTCTGTATTTGACACATCAGCATCCCTTGTTGTATGCTGCTGCAAGCTGAGCACTGCCTGTATCATTATCGTGAATCACATTAGTGTTGCACAATTGCATTTTGAATTTTCAATGAACTGCACATCACAGGCCTTCACAAATGTCTTAGGTGAATTTGGATCAATCAGAATCTTTGCAGTATCCAACAAAGATAAATGCTTTGAATTTGTCTTCTGACTTCATTCATTTTACTTTGATACATCTACAAAATTTGCAGGTATATAATCTTTGGGCATCAAGCATTTAGATATTCACATGTGGCTCAGATTTAGTCTGTGACCATTCCATAATTCTGCAGGAGTAACACATCGAACAGCTTTGGTTGGATATAGATTCTTCAAATAAATCACTGCCGTAACTCAGCTCAAAACTGTTTACGTAGTCCTGCATCTATCAGCTTCAATATTGTTTTTTTTAACAATCATCTAGTTCAGTTGTTCCACAACTCCGTTTTGTTTTGGTGTGTAAGGAATTGTCATTTCATGTTGAATTCCATTCGCCTTTAAGAATGATTTCATACCCTGACTGAAAAACTCTTTTCCCTTGTATGTTTGAAATGTTTTAAGTTTTTGACCAGTTACATTTTCTTCTCATGCTCTGGACTCAGTGAAAATGTCACAGACTTCTTTTATTGATTTTAGCATTTAATGGAATGACTTCTTTGATATATCATCCATAAAAGTGAGAAGGTAATGTACACCTCCCCCAGGCCATGCTCGTTGGTTCACAAGCATCAGAATGCTCTGTCAAGTAGGTATTTTGCTTTTCTACTTGATGTTTTACAAAAAGGCTGCTGAGAGTGTTTACCTTTTATGCAAAACATACATAGGTCTAAGCAGATGTTCATCCACTTCAGTCCATCAGGCAGTTTTGTTTTTAATGCACATGCACTTACACAGTTTGAATGTACCACTCTTCAATGTCACATTTTATAACTGTTGATTCCTACATAATTTGCATAGTTACAGACTGCATCTAACTGATATATGGCAGTTACCTGAGTTGCAGTTGCTATTGGTGTTCCAGAGACAATCATATAGTTTTTGTTGTATATACCACACTTCACATTGTCAGATAACATGCACGATCCATGCCTTGTTGTATGACTAACCGACAGCAAATAATATCCATTGCATACACCATTATTAACAGTTATCTGCTTATTCTTCTCATCTCCAGTAGCTTCAAGATGAATGTTGCCTTCTATAATTTTCCCAAGATTGCTGTTATCTGCTACTGCAGCTTTTGCAGTTCTGGTTTAATGAAATTGTTGAATGAGTCTCTTTTGTTCATCATGTGCCATGTACATGTAGAATTTACATGCCAACCATCACTGTGATGCAAAGATGAAGTTACAGCCACTAATGCATTTTCATTTTCCATATTCACAGAATTTGAAGATTTATTTGGTTTATTCTTAGCTCTACACTCACTTGCCTAATGACATATGTGCTGACATTCATAACATTTAAACAACTTGAAATTTCGCACATTGCAAATTGGTGTTCAGCTTCTGGTGTTCACCACTGTGTTTTATATTTATTTATTTATATATTTATTTATTGACCTTCAGACAGTTTAGTACATTCATCAAGTATTGTAGCAGCCCAATGTTACTAATAAACTCATATCTTCAAATGCAGATTGTAAATTTAGCCATGCATCTGTAGCAGTCATTGATCTATGAAGTTCTGGACATACAGATGAATTTACCATTAAACATATTTTGGATATTGCTTTCTGTACATTCTTTGGCTCTTTGTCAGTGCCAGCAATATTATTTCCTATAGTTCTTCATGTTAGGTACACTTCTATCATAAATTTACAGTCATTGCAGTTAGCTGTACGTGTCAGCTTTTCAAAATTAAACAGTTAGTGTCCACCCAGTCATCTTAAATATGTTCAACTAGTTCAAAAAATAAATATTGAAAGTTTTTAAATAAAATATTATAGCACCATGTTGAACATGTGTGAAATACAGTAACTCCACAAGTAAAAATCACAATCACAATAACAAACACAGCAGTTGATGCCATGCAGATACTTGGGATCTTTACTTGTCATCTTCTGAGCAGATGGTACTTTATTGATGTGGAAACTTCACTGACCTTTTTCTGTGCTCATAACCTGTTGGATGTTCACTACAATTAGTCCTTTGAGAGATTTTAAAGTTGACTTTGATGAATGAAATTAAAGTATACTGTATTGCCAGGAACACAGAAGCTATTTAGTTAGTTAGTTAGTTACATTTTCCATGGATCATCTTGCATGATAGACTGTAATGATGCAGAATGAATCATTCTGTATTCACATCACAAACTAATTTATATCATTGGGTAAGTGATAAAAATTTTTGTTGCAGCATTGTGCACCCCTGTTTGTGCTAAAGGTAACATTAATGTGGAATAATGCACATCATTTTTCCTTCTGGTATTGTAATATGTACCTCATTGTTCCTTATGAACTGTGGTGAATTATTTACAACAAATTCAAGGGGGAATAAATATACTGTCAAGCAGTAGCCAGAACGCCCAACTACTTAAAAAAACATCTCCAAGATGATCATACTCGAGCACTGCATATTATTCTTACAGCCCATTTTTGCACAATGAAGACTTTCTTTCTTAAAGATCTGTACATGTGCTTTGACTGATTACAATACTAGTGTCATTTGCAAAAATAACTAATTCTTTTTGTTATATATTGGATGGAAACTCGTTTACATGTATGAGAAACAATAGTGGACCTAAGATTGAGCCTTGGTGGACCCCAAACATGATTTCTCTCCAGTCAGAATTATGTCCCTGGACTATATTGCTTGAATTACTAAGTACAACTTTCTACATTCTTTTGGTTAGATACGACATTATCCATAGGCTGGTTATACCCTCAAATGCGTAAAATGTCAATTTACCTAGGAGAATACTGTGATTCACTTGATCAAATGCCTTAGAGCAGTTGCAGAAAATACCAGTCAGCACTATTTTATTATTTAATGCTTGTAAACTCTGGTGAGTGAATATGTAAATATTCTCAGAAGAGCAACCTTTCCTAAACCCAAACATTGATTTGCTAAGGATACTATTGTTGCTGATGTGAGACACTATTCTAGAATACATCATTTTCTCAAAAATTTTGGAGAATGATATCAACAGTGAAACAGGTTGGTAGTTATCTATATCTCTCGTGTCACCTTTCTTAAAGTGATTTAACAATGGCATACTTCATTCTCTCTAGAAAAATGTCTTAAGTTAGTGATGCATTACATGTCTCAGATAAGACTGGGCTTATTACATGGGATCAAATTTTTAGTACTCTGTTGGAAAAGTGTAAAAACCAGGTGAGCATTTTTATGAAAGAATATATAATTTTCTTAATTTCAGAAGGAGAAGTTGGTGATTCACTCTTATGATTTAATATTATGAAACTTACATTTTCAACATACTGCTGTGATTTTGCTCTTGAACTGTTTGTCCCTGTGCTTTCTACTGTATTTAAGAAATTATTATTAAGTGCATTTGCTGCCTGTGACTCATCAATTATAGCCCTTTCATTCAATTCAATAGCGATGTTGTCTTGTTCTGTGGCTGGTTGCTCTGTCTCTTGTTTCACTACATTCCATACAGCCTTAAGTCTGTAAGTACTGATTTCCAATTTTATGTGCATGTCCCTTGCTTTTTTAATAACCTTTCTTAGTAATTCAGAGCAGTTTTTTGTAGTGTTCAACTACTGCAGTATCCCTGCTTGTTCTTGCCAAAACATAAATTTCACTGTTCCTTTTGCAAGATACTTTAATCCCTCTACTGATCCATGCTTTTTACATGGTTGTTTAGTGTCCTTTCTCATTAGCTTATGCAGAAAACTATTTTTAAATAATGATATGAATCTATCATGAAATAAATTAAATTTTATGGTATGATTTGGTTCATTGTAAATTACATCTCATGTCATCTCCTGTAAACTGTTCGTAAAAACATTTGTCCTGGAGTCATTCATTATTCTGACTGATTTCCTCTGAGGAGTATCCATACTGTAAGGCACTATGATGTTTATCCTAAGTAACTGTGCAACATAATCAGAGAGAGCATTTGTTACTGGGTAAATAGTTATTTTCATGCTTTGAGCTTCATCAAAGGAAACATTATCAATTAGGATCCCACTGTCTTTATCTACTTCTGTTGGAAATTTAATTACTAAAATCAAATTGTAGGATCCAAATAAGGTTTCCAAATCATTTTTCTTATCAGAATCCTTCAAAAAATCTACACTGAAACCATGGCAGATTATTAACTGCTTGCTGCTGTCTGACAGACAGCACAGTAAGGAATCCAGATCCCTTATAAATAGTTAAAAATTTCCCAGTGGGGATCTATAAACAGTTACAATTAAAAGAGAATTTTTTTCAGCATTAATTCACAAGCCCCTGCTTCTAGAGGTGCTGCTCATTACAAAATCTACTTGTCTTGACATTTCTGAACTAGTGTCTGTCTTAATGTATTTAACAACTCTTCCTTTTCTCATGTTATTTCTGCATGAGGAAGCTACAGTAGCATAATCTTTTATATGTGACTTATCCATCTCTGTGGTTATGTGGTGATCAGAAAGGCACAGGACGTCTATCCTTTCAGAGCTCTCTAAATTTTCCAGACAACAAACTCTTCTACCTTATTACACAATCCTCTAATATGTTGATGATATAAGTTAACCTTGATTTTCTGTGCACTGTTAAGCATTTTGTGGGGCGCTTCTGTTATTTTCACTTCTTTCAAAACAAGGTGCCTGAATCCTGATTCTAACCTAAAAAAAGGTGCCCTCTGACACCAGGCTACACTGCAGGGATCTTGCTATGTGTGATGATGGCACCCCGTATATTATCTGCAAGAAGCTCAGCCAACCTATCTTTCCCTCTCCTATTCAGGTGTAAGCCTGTCTAATATGTTCCCATCTCCCAATTGTAGCTGCACTCACATGTGATTTTTGAAAGGTAAATTGTGAGACAGCTATGCGATTTGAGAAGTCATCTTTTTTTTTTTTCACACCAAGTTTTGGCATTTAAGCGTGCCACCTTCAGGCCCCGTATGCATCTCATGTACAGACATGAGGCCTGAAGATGGCATGCTGGATTGCCAAAACTGGTTATGAAAATAAAATAAAATAAAATATCTTCTAAGATTGCATGGTTGTTTCGAGATATTCCGTCTTAACTATTTGACCAGCTGCTGTCCTGCATCAACAGTGGATCAAGAGAGATCATCCACATTGAACATTTTAATGATGTTTTTCACTCCTTCAGTAATATTTTTACCCTTAGTGGTTTCTTTTAATGGTTGTAATGCTAATAATTCATCTTTTATATTACACTAACATCTACAACATGAACAAAAATTGCTAACTGAGATGTGTCCGACAAATCAATGCTCCCATAAAAAGTGATTGCAAATGCTTCGCATGGTATTGCATGATCACACAAACTTTTCTTAATGTCATCAGCCATCATACCAGCTTGCTGAAGGACTGTTTGTCTTGATAAACATACTTGTTCAAACTCTCTTTCTTTATCAGAACATAGTACATCTGAAATGACCAAGAGAAACACCTTTATGAAGTCAGCTTTAACTGAATTGTTGTACAGAGTCCTTGGTTTGACAAGCATTTGTTGTTGCTTGTCCAAATTAGAAATAAGTATTTTAACTTGTCTCTCTGTAATTGACCTGTAAGCTGTTGTTCAGCAGTGCGTTTCACAAAAAAAAGTGCATTTTAATATTACATTCCTTCACAACAATTAGTGATTCACTACACAACAAACAGACATGTTTATCTTTATATAGGGCAAAGAAAAATCCTTTCTCTTGGAATTGATGAAATTCACCAGCATTTACTTTTCTCATCTTAATACGAGACTTTTGCAAATGTATGCATTAAAGATGCATAGAAACACCTGCACAAAACTGACAAACAGCTAGCACAGAACTTTACACATGAACTGACAACAATAACTAGTGTTTTCGCCAAGATACTGCCCCTGCCGCTGTTGTTCATATTTGTACATTTTGTGTCTTAGTTGGTAAATTTCGTGTTCTTGTTGCCTACTTCCAACATCTGTGATCCACCAGTGTGTGTGTGTGTGTGTGTGTGTGTGTGTGTGTGTGTGTGTGTGTGTGTTTTAGCACTGATCCATGAGCGAAAATACTTCTCCCCACACCCCTTCAAGGTAGTGAGCTGTTTCCACTACTCTCTGCACACACATAGCCCACAATTTCACACTCACACTGGAAAAACATTTGGCTTGGTTGTTAAAATTCTACAATGATGAGAAATGGAATCTCAAATTGCACTGAGTAAGCAAAACTTTCACTGGTCTGCATCATGAGCTGCAAACTCGAGGTGAGCTGAATGTTGGTGGAAATTTCCAAAAATGTGTACCGGGTGGAGTGCGATGAAAGTGCCTCGTTATCTCTCCCATGAATTTCTTCTATGGGCCAGATAGAAACCAATTATGGGCCAGATCCAGCATATGGGCCACCGGTTGCCTATCCATGTTTTACATAAATGATCTAGCACTCAATATTGATTGTCGCTCAGTTTTCTTCCCAGAGGACACATCTATAATCATGAAACTAACACTGACCAAATTTTGCAAACTGTCATAAATACTCTAGAAAATTAGATAACTAATTTAATCTAAATAGGCTGAAATCAAACATTGAAAAACTCAATTAATACTTTAAAAAAATGGAAGGTTAACTCAGTGGCCTCACGTATACAATACCTCCTAAACAAATTAAATAACCTGATGTTTGTAGCGATGATTATATATAATGCAACCAGCATGAACATCAGGAAAGAAATTCATCACAGCTGCTTTAAATCAGTAATATGGTATGGAATATTTTGGGGCAGTGGCCGAGCGGTTCTAGGTGCTACAGTCTGGAACCGCGCGACCGCTACGGTCGCAGGTTTGAATCCTGCCTCAGGCATGGATGTGTGTGATGTCCTTAGTTTGGTTAGGTTTAAGTAGTTCTAAGTTCTAGGGCACTGATGACCTCAGAAGTTAAGTCCCATAGTGCTCAGAGCCATTTGAACCATTTTGGGGCAGCTTGAACATTATTAACACTCCAAAAAATATCGTTAGGAATATTCATAATGCAAAGTGAAGAAAACCATATTGCACACTCGTAAAAAATCTAAGAATACTAAGTGATTCTTAATAATACATTTATGAATTGATGATATTTGTTCACACCAATTTCAGTTTATTTATAGCAAATCAATATCAGCATGAATATAACACTTGGAATCACAATAATTTTATGCTGAATGTCCATGATTTGAAACTTTCGGCTCAAACTGTGTAGTGTATGGGCACTGAAATCTGTCACAAAGTGGAAGGAGAAGGTTTGCTGAATATTAATTTACAATCACTGAAAAAAAACTTGTCTCATGGAATGCTGTAGGAATGATATTATTCAATTGGAGAGTTCATTATAATTATCTAAATTATCTAAAAAAGAGAGCACATACTTATGAATAAAATTTATTATTTTTTAAAAAAAATATAACCAATACAGTATATGTTAATGACATTTTAAGAAAAAATCCTAACTAATTTTTATATTTTAATGAGTCTTCTCAATATTAAGTAAATAACTTGAAATTATGTGTTAAGAGATAAGAGACTACTCTTTTATTCTATTTTGTCTCATATGGTTATGTTTTAGATATCTGGAAGACGAGGGGCACAGGAAATAGCAAAGATACTCACAGCACGTGGTGTCACTCGATTAGATTTTGTATTGGATGAAGGCTATCCGCTTACAAAAGGGCTGATACCTGGCACAGATAGGCATGTAGCAATGTGAGTAACATTTCAGTTTATCTTAAAAGGTCATAGTGAACTAAAAGGAGGACAATAATGCTGTCTGAAGCAAGATATGAAATGTAATTGAAATTAAATGGTAGTTGTAAATACTGATAAATGTAATATACAGATACAAGGTGAACCTACATAGCATGCTTGTTACAAAAGTTACATATGTATAACTAATATCTGTATTGCAATTTCTAGTATATGCTTATACATGTAAAGAAATGTGTTATTTGGTGTGATAACATTAATAAGTAGATACTGCAACTAATGTGATATGATAAGAAGACCATAAATCAGCATAGATTGTACTATTTCTTTCTGGTAATAAGAATAAGATACAAAATAACAACAGCCACAATGGATAGCATAAGAATGCCAAACTAATAAGAGTTTATGTGTTGATGTAGACGTCCCCAGTATATGCGACTGACAAAAAGATCTCCATTTGTCATTATATCTCAACACCTCTGCTCAGGTGGAAACCCAACAGCTTTTCATCAATAAAAGTTTAATTTCACATATATGCCTATAAAGAACTATGTTTGTGGTGGTTTATTGCTTTTGTAACACAAGTGTTACACCTCACAAGTTAAAACTCATCAAGGAAGTGACTGAACAATAACCATAACAGTAAGTATTTATTGGTATCATGCAGATATATTGTTCCTATTGAAGTCTTTAACATTATGCTGTGTACCAGATCATCATCATGCCATTTACCTTCTTGAAAAATTATAATGATACGTGAAATGTTAAAACTATGGTATTTGTGGGAATGTAAAATATTTGTCGAAGGGTAAACTTTATGAACACCCCATTTCTGGATGCTTTTCACCCACTGAATGTGGGTAATATAAAGGGAAACAAAATCAGATCTGTATGTCACCAGTCTTTGTATTTTCAAAAAGAATGCCACAAAAGACAATGGTAAGGTCAATGAAAGTACAAACATGAAGTTGTCTTTGAAGTAAATACACACATATATATCCACTACCATAATCATGTGTAACAGGACAAATTATGTGCCTTCAACTTGTTGTGGTGTATCACTATATTTATATTTGTGTTAACAGACACAAAGGAAGAAGTTCATTTACTTCATCTAGGCAGTTGTCTGGTTCATTGTTATCATGAAGATCACGGTGATTTTTATGTTTAATTTAAGACTTCATTTATAATTTTATTTTGTGTTTCTCCTGCATCAGACTTTCATATCATTTATTTGTTCCTACTGAGGCATTTACTCATACGTATGTGCAGTCTCCAAATGTTTAGTGTTATAGAGAAACTGTCCTTTCATTTGTCACTTTCTACATTTCTGTTCTCCTTTTATCTTTTGCTACAGGAAAAAAAAATGGCAAATAACTTCAAACCACTGTTTTTTTAACTTTTGTATCTTAATTAGTCATTTCTAATACAAAAAATACCTTTTTGACTATTCAGTCCAAACCTGTGGATTTCATATTCACTATGTTGTCTGTATTCAATTTTTTATTCTAAATTTTCTATTTCAAAACTGCATAAAGTTTTTCCTGGGCGTAAATCATTCTCCAGTTTGACTCAACATACATATTTATTTGGTTATTCTGTCCCACTATGTCCCACAGCAACTTTCCTCAACAAACTATAGCTTTATGTTACTGATAATTGAAATTTTCCATGTGGTCACAGGATTCTATATACATGTATAAATGATCACAGCATATAAAATGAATTAGCTTAGCAACTAAGGTTCCATTTTCCCTAATACTCAGATTTATTGGGATTTAAATTTTTCAGTACTATATCCTTGGACTGAATAAATTTTTCTATTTTCTTGCTGTGTGAGGTTAATTAAGAACTCAAACTTTCAGTTATTTCCTCTGTTGAAACTGTCACAAGCAACTCATTTCAGTGACCTGACTATGAAATTTACTTGACTGACACATGGTAACTATACACTTTAAATACTGAGTACTGGCTGGGTAACATGGTGACTGTACTAATTGACTGGTGTAGTACTGTTTTGACTAGTGAACATGAACTAGCTTAAGGTTTGTGTTTGACACCTACTTATAGATGCCCATATCACAGAAATTACAAATTGGTAAAATACTATGCTATTCCATTATAGATGTTAACATAAAAGACAGGAAAATTAAAAGGGATGAAGATACAATCAGCAGGGTAGTAAGTTTGTTTAATAGCTGTATGTAATTATAAAATGACAAAATAATAGGTAATAGTTTATAAGAGTTAAGTTTTAATGTGCACAGAGATTTTCATAGTTTGTTAAGAATTTTCTAGAAAATGAATTCTTCTCAGTTAAATAATTAATAAATTAACAAGTTACTTATGCCCATGTATATATTTTTGGAAATAGAAAAATTGAGGCTATGGAACTTGGCACTGAATTTTGGAAAGAATTACATTTTAAGATTTGAAAATTTTGAATATGAATAACTTTATATTTCAAGTTTTTGGAAAAAGAAAAGTGTTCATTCAAAATTGCAGAATGGAAAAATTAAGTGGCATAGAATATGCAGTAAAGAAATCTGAAGGAAGATTTATACAAGGTTCGAGAGGCTTGGATAAGAGGTTGCAAGAAATACTCTAAAGATCTGTAAGCAACTCACGCCATAAAATCTTGAACTTTGGCAATACTGAATTTGATGTACACATGGTTTGATTCTTCTGAATGTTTCCATATGAACTAAATATGGTTTGTGGAGGCATAATGTTGCTTGGGCATACTTACCTCCAAATCTCTGAACATGTTGCACTCGCTGGTCAGAGTTATTGTGATACTGTACTTCTTCCTGATCTGCATCTTTTGAGGGGTAGTTTTGCACTGATTTTATTTTCATGGATGACAATGCATGACTGCATAAAACAGTACAGGTGATTCCCTTGACTTAAATCCCATCAAGCATGTGTGTGATGTGTTGTCTTGCAGCATGTCCACATACATCAACAATTCTCGAACAGTTGTCAACCACAGTGGTGGAGGAATGGTATGTCCTATTACAAGAACTCTTCACCAACCTTGTGGCCAATATGGGAGAACATTGAGGAACATGCACTGCTGTCCATGGTGATTAAACACCACATTAACAACCATGTCCCACCTTTTGGAATGTCCAGAAGACCATCATAAATTGTTGTGACTTCAGTGTAATTATTATAAACAAGAGTTGTACAGTGTTTATTTTAGTCACGTTTAACCTTAGGCTCATACAGTTCATGTTTGATTGTGCTGATATTTCTCTAGGAATACTTATGGACTGTAGGAATGTATGACAATAATATAACAGTTAAGTTTGTGTTTGAATGCTGACAATACTCTTATGCTCCTTGTTTAATGTAGGAGCGTATTGTAAAAGAATCACCCTATTTCCATAAGGTCCTTATTACAGATTCTCATGGCCATAATTTTGCAATACACCTTAAGGGTTTTTTTTTTAATTAATCAGTCCTGCTGTGTGAGTGTTGAGAATTATGGATAGCCAAGACCATAGTACATCTTTAGTAATGTGTTTCCATTTACTGAGCTAGACATCTTCCTCTTTACGAATGTTTTTGAGTTAATTTTTGGACATAAATTATCTATGTGATTTTCCTAAGATGAGTACTTGTGTATTACTACCTTGAAGAACATGCAACTGCTTGTCTCATGAAGATTTGTGTTCCCAACTTTAAGGCTAATATTTTCAGTGTGAACATTTCTGATAGCATGGAACTGTATGTAAATGTTTTTGTTCCATTTATGAACAAATTTTTATCACTAAAATACTGGATTGCATTTTCTATATTCAGAACAAGTCTTTTCTTCAATTCATAAGAGGTAAGTGGTCAGCACAGATGATGACATTTGTGCCATCTTGTCTACACATATCATTTATGTAAAGAATGAAAAACAGTGGACACAATACTGATCCTTGAGGCATATCATATTTAACTTATTGAAATTTAGGGCACATATTTATAATTTTTGTTTCGATTTTGCAGTCCACTTCCTTTCGCTGTGTGCTGCATTTTACAAGGGATTGTATAATATCAACCACTTTTCCTCTGATGCTGTATTGATGAAGTTTCTACAACAGTGTCTCATGACTAGGACTCAGATTTGAAAGTTTGAACCTTACGGAACCTAAAAAGGGCTAAATCATACTTAAACGGCCTAAAATGAGCTAAATTGGGCTTTCATAGAAAATTAGGGGCTAAAGAAGACTTCTGCAGGAAAAAAAAACAGTTTTTAAATATGGTGCAGTTTCTGAATTAATACTAAGGATCTTTCCAGAAGTTGTGCTGGATGTGAATTTCATGACATTAGTTGCAATGTGAGTGTAGATGTATTAACCAATTTTGTCATATGAAAATATATGCCAGACTGGGACTCAAACCCAGATTTCTTGCTTATTGCGAGCAGTCACATTAACCACTTCAGCTATCAATACACACTTCTCAGCCTGACCCAAACCTCCATATGTCACAGTCCACATCTTTACATTGTAGTCTTGTGTACACCCCCTCTTAATCATGCAATGTTACTCAAATTCCGCTGAGTGAGAATGACACCACCACAGGGAATCGGGACTATTTTTATTGTCATAAGCCACAGCTCAACTTATAAAACTCACATATGATTTAACAGTCAGCAGCTTGTATGAAATTTTATTCACTGAATGTGAATTGTATGACATTATCTGCAATCTGTATAGATGTATTACATAGTTGTGACATATCAAAATTACCATATGTCACTAGTGAATAATACATCTACACCCATTGCATCTGATGTCATGAAATTTGCATGTAGTGAATAATTTGGAATAACAAGTTTGTTGTTTGGTTTGGAGAGAAAGGGACCAAACTATAGGGTAATCAGTCCCTTTGGGATAATATTTCATACAGCTGCTGATTGTCAAATCGTATGTAATATTAAGGAGAGTCAATAATGGAAATTTGTGCAGTTTGAGGAACAACGTAATGAAGTTGTACACTGTGCTAAAATCAAGAATGTGTAAGGTACAATGTTGCTCGTCTTTATAACTTGATAATGTGTCAGGATGCTGGTGCATCGGTGACATTTCGATCTACTTATTTTTATAGTTTGGAAGGTATAAGAAATATTGTCCACATTGAAATCAACACTGTGTGTGATGCCATATTGTTGCTTTGAGAATATACCAACATACCACTGCATTCTGCCAAACACAGCCAACCTTTACTTAAATGCCAACCAACAATAGAGAGGTATATTAAAGGAATAAATCATTGACACTTGATGAGTCTTTTTATTTTTGTAGTTACAAAGTAAATTTGCGTGGTGTGTTGACTCAATTGAGTAGTGTACTGTAAATGTAATAGTGTAATGTTTAAACAGAAATTGTCAAAAATTGTTCTTTTCCGACAGTGGATTGGAAAAGGCTCCAATTTCATAACTGACAAATGAGTAAATTTTTGCAAAGCCTGTCAGAAGCAAGTAAGTTAACACAGATGACTGTTATCATTCATTTTATGTACCAGTCTTCTTGTGAGTCTTCTACTCTTGGATTTTCCACTTGCACTTTAAAACTAGACTGCTGACAGGGGTATGCAATTCAATTGAAGTTGACATTTTACATTATAGCATTCTTATTTTTTAGTTACTATCATCTTTTTAGTGTTTTTTTGTTTTAATATAATAGAGGCTATGACAAAAGTCACATTTCCTTCAACACAAAGATTCCACAGCTCACATTACAAGCATTACTAGGAAGAACAGCAAACAACAGATTCAACCATTACTTTCCTCTATGACAAGTAGTGCAGTGGACAACTTTAATATAGACTTGTGTGAGGCTTTAGTGTTGGCTAATGTGCCATGGAAAGTGCTAAAGAACCTCAATTTTAAGGGCTTCCATGAGTGTATTAGTAGCTGCAGTATACCAGATGAATCGACAATGTGTAAATATTATTTGCAACAGGTGCATGAAAAAGCTGTTGCTGATATTAAAACAGACGTTGGTGACTACCATATTTCACTTTGAATTGACAAGACCAGTGACAGATGTGGCAATTTTACATTAAATGTCATGGTGGGTAGATTCCACAGCACCAGGCACACTCCACCTATTCCTGTGTAGAGAATTGGAGAAAAGGAATCACAGCACAGTAACCTGGACTATCAGTTATGCCCTATGCACCATATGACCTGGAGAAGATGTTTTGCTGTTGGTGACAGATTGTGCTACCGGTATGTTAAAATGGGATCCATTGCACTTGCCTTGCTGGTGACCTACATCATCTAGCAGAAGAAGACACAAATAGTTTTCCTGAGGCTAACAGTATCATTTCCTCTGTTAAGAAAATATTTATCAAAGCTCCTATCCACATCCAGTCCTTTAAGGAAATAGCTCCAAACATTTCCCCTCCCCCCAGAACCCATACCTACATGTTGGTGCACCTGGCTCTTCGAATCGTTGTTATGCTGAACACTGCCAAAAAGTCAATCAGGTAGTAGACACATTTGACACTAGTGGATCAGCTTTTATTGAAAAATCCAAGCTATCCCTAAAGAATAACAAGAATGTTGCTTCCTTGGCATTCTTAAGAGCTCACTTCCAATTTCTACCTGTTGCTTTTGAACGCCTTGAGTCCACATCTCTGCCAATGAAAGATATTGTAGATGTGATCTCAAAGATGCAGATGTATCTAGTGAAAGCTGTCTCTTGTTCTGGGCATTCAACAGGTTGGTATGTTTATGTTTTCTTTGTTGCAGATGTTGTCGTCATGTATCTCATGCCTGTTGCTGAAGGAATCTAGATTTTCCTTAACATGAAGGAAGCACAAAAATACATGATGAATGCAAACAGCCATTATTCCCAATTTTGTAAATAATGGCCTGTAGTGCTCCTGCCCCTATGCGTTGTTGTTATCCTTATTGCTATTTCTTTGAGTAGTATTACTTTCTTGCACCCTATAGTAAGAAACAGTAAATAATATACTATTAGCAGCTACTGATTAGTTAACACAAGTTTCAGTTTTTTCAGAAGGTGTATGACATAACAGGTTGTCACAAACATGTGCAGTGTGTTTTTGCCAAGTGAGTTTGCTGTCCACCATTAACCTCAGAAGTTTCACAGCCCCTGCACAGTTTAGGTAGCTTTTGTCACTGAGGCTACATACCAATTTTTCATTTTTGCTTTGTTGATTTTCATTTTCTGTATGACAAGCAATTTATTTGTCACATAAGACAAAGGATCTTCTTCTCTTGAGCCTTTCTGGCATTGATGCCTTATAAATACAGAGTTGTGTCATTTGCAAGTTGCAAGAACTGTCCAGGAAAACTTAAATCACTTACAGAAACTGGGAAAGGGAGGCAGCCCATTACCAATCCTTATCGCATGCCATATTCCAGTTTCTGTTCACATGATAGTGTTCCTTCAGCTGATAAATCTGCTTTCTATTTTCCAGATAAGATTTGAAGATTGCCAATACAGTTCTTCCAGGTTCATACCGATTGGGTGTATTTAAAAAGACCTTATGATGAGTGAAGTAAAATGCCTTGCTGGTGTCACAAAGTGCCAGTGTTAAAGATATTTGTGACAAAGTGGTTAGTTACAAACCCCTAATTGACTAAATTATCTACATCTATTTGACTACACTGCAATTCACAATTAAGTTCCTGGCAGTGGGTTTATTGAACCAGCTTCATGCTATTTCTCTACTGCTCCACTCTCGAATAGTATGCAGGAAATATAAACCCACAAATCTTTCAATGCGAGCTCTGAGTTCTCTTATTTTATGACAATGGTCATTTCTCTTTGTAGGTTGGCACCAACAAAATATTTTCATTTTCTGAGCAATAAGTTGGTAATAGAAATTTTAAAAAGATCCTGCTGCAACAGAAAATGCCATTATTTTAGTGATTGCCAGCTCAGCTTGGATATCATACCCATGACACTCTCTCTCCTATTTCATGATAATACAAAATGAGAGGCCCTTCTTTGAATTTTTCAATATCCTTCACCAATCCTGTCTGATGTGGATCGCACACTGTGCAGAAATTCTCCAGAAGAGGATGGACAAGCATAGTGTAAAAAGTTACTTCGTGGACCTGTTACATCTACTAAATGTTCTGCCAATAAAACAGTCTTTTTTAGCTTTCCCCATACCATTGTCTATGTGATTGTTCCAATGTATGTAATTCATAATTGTAATCCCTACAGATTTAGTTGAATTCACGGCCTTAAGATTTGTATGATTTATCACATAATGGAAATTTAACAGATTACTTTTAGTACTCGCATGGATGGCTTCTCACTTTTCATTGCTTAGAGCCAAGTGCTATTTTTTTATACCATGCAGATATCTTCTCTGAATCATTTTGCAATTGTCTTTGATTATCTGTGGACATTATGAGACAGTAAATGTCAGCATCATCTGCAAAGAATATAAGAGGGCTGCTCATTCTGTCTTCTGAACTGTTAATATAGATTAGGAACAGCAGAGGGCCTATGACACTTCCTTGAGGAATGCCAGATATCATTTCTGTTTTACTTGATGACTTTCCATCAATTACTGTCAACTGTGACCTTTCTGGCAGGAAATCATGAGGCCAGTCATCATCTAAGAGGATACTCTTGTAAGCACGCAATTTGATTAGAAGCTGCTTTTGAGGAATGGTGTCAAATGCCTTCAGGAAAACTAGAAATATGAAATCAATTTGAGATCTCCTATCAATAGCACCCATTACTTCATATGAATGAAGAGATAGTTGTGTTTCACAAGAATGATATTTTCAGAATCTATGCTGACTATTTGTCAATAGATTCTACAACTACATCTACATCTATATTCTGCAAATCATGGTAAGGTGCATGGCAGAGGGTACATCTCATTGTACTGGTTATTAAGGTTTATTGCTGTTCCATTCATGTTTGGAGTGCTGGAAGAATGATTGTTCCAGTGCCTCTGTGCGTGCAGTATCTATTCTAATCTTACCCTCACGATCCCTATGAGAGTGATACATGGGGGGTTGTAGCATATTCATAGAGTAATCACTTAAAGCCAGTTCCTGAAATTTCATTGGTAGACTTTTTTGGGGTAATTTATATATTTTCAAGAGTATTCCAGTTTAATTCCTTCAGTATCTGTGTGACATTCTCCCATGGATTCAACAAACCTGTGACCATTCATGTTGCCCTTCTCTGTATACCTTCAATATCTCCTGTTAATCCTGTCTGGTATGGGTCCCACACACTTGAGCAATATTCTAGAACTGGCTGCACAAGTAATTTGTAAGCAATCTTGTTTGTAGACCAATTGCATTTCCCCAGTATTCTACCAATAAACCAAAGTCTACCACCTCCTTTACTCAAGACTGTACGTATGTGATCATTCCATTTTATATCGCTACACAGTGTTACACCCAGGTATTTGTATGAATTGGCTGATTCCAGCAGTGACTCTCTGATATTATAGTCATAGGATACTATGTTTCTTTGTTTTGTGAAGTGCACAATTTTATATTTCTTAACATTTAGAGCAAGTTGCCAATCTCTGCACCATTTTGAAATCTTATCAAGATTTGACTTAATATTTATGCAGCTTTTTTTCAGATAGTACTTCATCATAGATAATTGCATCATTTGCAAAAAGCCCAATTTTCTTATTAATATTGTCTGCTAGGTCATTAACATACAACATGAACAGCAAGCATCCCAGCACATTTCCCAGGGGCACACCCAAAATTACTTATACACCTGACTATGACTCTTCATCCAAGATAACATACTGTGTCCTCCCTACCAAAAAGACCTCAATCCAGTCACAAATCTCACTTGATACCTCATATGATTGTACTTTCGACAATAAACATAGGTGTGGTAATGAGTGAAATGCTTTTCAGAAATCAAGAAATACTGCATATACCTTATTGCCATGATCCAAAGCTTTAAGCATGTTATGTGAGAAAAGTGCAAGTTGGGTTTCACATGATTATTGTTTTTGAAATACATGCTGGATGGCATTGAGAAGGTCATTCTGTTCAGGATACCTAATTATGTTTGACCTCAGTATATGTTCTAAGATTGTACAACAAAACTGTGTCAATGACTGGGTGGCAGTTTTGTGGATCACTTCTATTACCCTTCTTGTAGATGGGTGTGACCTGTGCCTTTTTCTCAGAACTGGGTACAGTTTTTTGTTCAAGGGATCTATGAAAGATTGTAGTTAGAAGAGGGGCTAACTCAACTGCAAATTCAGTATAGAATCTGACAGGGATTCCATTGGAACATTGAGCTTTGTTCAGTTTTAATGACTGCAGCTGTTTCTCAACACCACTGATACAAATACTTAATTCATTCATCTTTTGAGTGGTATGAGGTTTCATTGGGGCAATTCTCCTGGGTTTTCCGTTGTAAAGGAACATATGAAAATGGAGTTAAGCATTTCATTTTTTGCTTTGCTACTCTCAATTTTAGTTCCTGTCTCATTCACTAAGGACTGTACAGTAACTTTGGTGCCACTAACAGCCTTTACATACCACCAGAATTTCTTTGGGCTATGTGAAAGATCACTTTACAGTATTCTTCTACAGTAGTCATTGAAGGCATCATGCATTGCTCTGTTGACAGTCAAATGAGTTTCATTCAGAATATCTCTATCTATAGCTATACCATTGTGTAACACTTATTATGCAGTAATCTCCATTTCTTTAGAAGTTTCTTTATAGTGACTCTATACTGTGGAAGTTCTCTCCCATTATGAACTCTTCTACTGGATACACATTTATCCAGTGCATGATCAACTATACTTTTAAACCTGAGCCAGAGTTCCTCTACATGTGATTTTTTATCTAGTTTACTGAATATATATAGATCTTTCTCCTCATTGTAGTTGGCCTTTGAACTTCAGTAATCATTGTTGCCACAACTGTGTCATGGTTCCTGATACCAATTTTTATGTGGACTCCTCAGAGATGTCAGGTCTATTTGTTGTCATTGGATCCAATGTATTTCCATCATGAGTGGTGTCTCTAACTATCTGTTCTAGGTAATTTTCAGAGAAGGCATTTAGTAAAGTTTCACAGGATGTCTTATCATAACCACCACTAACAAAATTGTAATTTTCCCAACTGATTGTTGGATGATTGAAGTCTCCACCAGTGATGACAGTATAATTGGGGAATTTACTTACAAGTGAACTGAGGTTTTCTCTAAAATTTTTGATTACGTCAGAAGATGAGTCTGATGAGCAATAGAAGGATCCAATTGCCCAAACAATTTCACATTCAGCTTCAATTTCTATCTCTATGGATTTGCACTTCTTGTTTACTGTGACAAATACAGCATCTCCATTTCCCATTAGCCTATCCTTTCAGTATACACTTAAATTTTCCCCAAAAATCTCACTGCCATCTATCTCAGGTTTTGTTTTCTTCTACTTAATCCATACTATTAAAACACAGTGTACTGTATGTTTCAAAATCCTTCTGCAAATCAACTATAGTGATGTAGATCTGTAATTCAGTGGATTACCCTTAGGTTTTTTCTTGAATACTGGTGTAACCTGTGCACCTTCCATTCTTTAAGCATGGATGTTTTGTCGAATGAGCAGTTTATGATTGTTATGTATGGAGCTATTGCATCAGCATACTCTGAAAGGAACCTAATTGATATAAGGACTTGCCCTTTTCAAGTGATTTAAGCTGCTCCACTACACCAAGGATATCTACTTCTTACTTACTCATGTTGGCAGCTGTTCTTGATTCGAATTTGTTGTGTTGGCAGAAGAGCCAACTCTGTGTTACTAGAGGAGGCTGAAATGTACACATTTTAGCTCACGCAGGCTGGCGTGAGGAGGGAAGAACTATACTGACGTGAGCATTCCAAAGGATTGGAAAAGAGCACAAGTCATCCCCGTTTTCAAGAAGGGACATTGAACAGATGTGCAGAACTATAGACCTATATCTCTAACGTCAATCAGTTGTAGAATTTTGGTACACGTTTTATGTTTGAGTATAATGACTTTTCTGGAGGCTAGAAATCTACTCTGTAGGAATCAGCATGGGTTTCAAAAAAGACGATTGTGTGAAATCCAGCTCGCGCTATTCGTTCACGAGACTCAGAGGGCCATAAACATGGGTTCACGGGTAGATGCCGTGTTTCTTGACTTCTGCAAGGCATTCGATACAGTTCCCCACAGTCATTTAATGAACAAAGTAAGAGCCTATGGACTATTAGACCAACTGTGTGATTGGATTGAAGAGTTCCTAGATAACAGAATGCAGCATGTCATTCTCAATGGAGAGAAGTCTTCCAAAGTAAGAGTGATTTCAGGTGTGCCGCAGGGGAGTGTCGTAGGACCGTTGCTATTCACAATATACATAAATGACCTTGTGGATGACATCGGAAGTTGACTGAGGCTTTTTGCGGATGATGCTGTGGTATATCGAGAGGTTGTAACAATGGAAAATTGTACTGAAATGCGGGAGGATCTGCAGCGAATGGACGTATGGTGCAGGGAATGTTAATTGAATCTCAATGTAGACAAGTGTAATGTGCTGCGAATACATAGAATGAAAGATCCCTTATCATTTAGCTACAATATAGCAGGTCAGCAACTGAAAGCAGTTAATTCCATAAATTATCTGGGAGTACGCATTAGGAATGATTTAAAATGGAATGATCATATAAATTTGATCATCGGTAAAGCAGATGCCAGACTGAGATTCATTGGAAGAATCCTAAGGAAACGCAATCCGAAAACAAAGGAAGTAGGTTACAGTACGTTTGCTCGCCCACTGCTTGAATACTGCTCAGCAGTGTGGGATCTGTACCAGATAGGGTTGATAGGAGAGATAGAGAAGATACAACGGAGAGAAGCGCTTTGTCACAGGTTTGTTTAGTAATCGAGAAAGCGTTATGGAGATGATAGATAAACTCTGGTGGAAGACTCTGCAGGAGAGACGCTCAGTAGCTCGGTATGGGCTTTTGTTGAAATTTCGAGAACATACCTTCACTGAGGAGTCAAGCAGTATATTGCTCCCTCCTACGTATATCTCGTGAAGAGACCATGAGGATAAAATCAGAGAGATTAGAGCTGACACAGAGGCATACCGACAATCCTCCTTTCCACGAACAATACTAGACTGGAATAGAAGGGAGAACCGATAGAGGTACTCAAGGTACCCTCCACCACACACCGTCAGGTGGCTTGTGGAGTATGGATGTAGATGTAGATGTAGATGTAGATATCCTTGGGAACTACGTTCACCACTGTATGCACTGTGTTTTTCCTCAGCATGATGGAATCTACCAGCAGTGCAGTGTCACACAGTGCAGTGCAGTGTCACACAGCTTGTAGTGCATGTGCATGTTTCGTAGAGTACCAGGATGAGTTTACCATACTCCCCTGGCCACCAAAGTCCCCAGACTTAAACCCTGTTGAGAATCTGTGAAGCCACTTGATCAGGCTGTTTGTGCCATGGATTCTCAGCCGAGAAACCTAGTGCAGCTGGCGATGGCACTGAAGTCATTATGGCTCCACATCTTTGTCAGTACTTTATACAACCTCACTGACTTTCTTCCTGCATGTCTCACAGCAGTCCACACTGCAAAAGCTGTTTATTCAGGCTTTTGACAAGAAGTCACATTAATATGACTGGACAGTGTCTCTGTAAACCAGTTCATAAGAAAGGAGACGAAGTGCCTCAAGATAACTATCATCATGTATCACTTACACCTAAAATATCGAAAACAATAGAATACTGCATGCGTAAACAGATGAGTCAATATTTTGAATGTAATGAATAATGGTATACTAAGCTCCTCACAGCATGATTTAAGATCCATAATTTCTACAGACAAAGCAGTTGAAAGCATGGTAACACAAATATATAGCTGGTAAAAAAAAGGCATAGAGAGCGAGAGAGATTAGCTGTGCAACAATGTGGACCTCATGAAAGCATTTGATATTGCCTCCCACCATATTCTCACAGAAAACTCTACCACTAAGAAGTGAGAGGAATGCTCTGTCCAGTCTTACTTGGACAACATAAAACAGTTAGTTAAGGTAAATAATTAAAAGTAATAATGTGTTCAAGTCATGTAGAGTGTACCTCAGAGATCTGTTCATGATCTTTCCTTTTTGTTACTTATATAAATGATTTTCCACCATTGTGCTATGTGTTGTAGTGTTATATGCAGACACAACACTCATTACATGTGAAGCTTGAAAATGTGCAACACAGAATGGTGGTAGCAAAGCAATGTTGTTCTACTTGGCACTGCAGAAAAATTACATTAAAACTGCAGACATTTTATTCATTTGAATGCTCCCAGTCATAATAACAAAACACACAAGTTATTAGGATTTCACATTGACCAAAACCTCAGCTGGCATACCCACACAGGGAAATTATGTGTCAGAGTGGTACATGTGTTGTCTCTTCTGTACAAGCTGAGGAACAGTGTCAGTAAATAACTTCAATTATATGCATATTTTTCATTCTTCTACTCCCACCTGATTTATGGATTTATGGGATACTACTGTGGGGTAATTCTGCAGGGTCAAAATTAGTGTTTAAATGGCAAAAGAAAGCTGTAAAAGGGATTGCAAGTCTTAGCTCACACAAATCAATGCAACTAAATGCAATGACACTACTTAGCCTGTATGTCTATGATTGCCTTATCTGTGTTAAAAAAACCTAAGTATACTTTACCTAAGGAGGACCATAATTATCCATAACTATAGTACAAGAAATGGACATACAGCTTATGTGCTATATGCTACCTGGCAAAGACTGAGAAACAGCTACATATACCAT
The DNA here is from genome assembly GCF_023864345.2 of Schistocerca serialis cubense. Classification (NCBI taxonomy): domain Eukaryota; kingdom Metazoa; phylum Arthropoda; class Insecta; order Orthoptera; family Acrididae; genus Schistocerca; species Schistocerca serialis. The sequence continues at coordinate 1,013,917,584 of NC_064640.1, forward strand.
GGTCTTGTCTATTTCAACAGATTATCTGAAAGTGCATACAAAGTGCCAGTAAATAAATTTTAAACAAGCCTTGCGAAATCGAAGAAGGGTGAAGGACTTTACCCTGTTCAAGAATTCCTCGAATGTGTGACAAATGACCCACATTTCATATGAGAATGAGAAGTCAATAAATAACAGAGTTTTTATAACCATTTATGTCTGGCTGTGTAACTATTTTATTTCTGTCTCATGTGCTTATTGTCATTTGTATGTTTAGTTATTGATTATCTTTGTCATTCATTACTATGTAGTGTTTTTATCTGGTAATTGCTCTATCATGTGATTATTTATTGTTATTGTCATTTACTTAATTACACAGTTTATCTACCATGTATGATTTTCTTGTACTTAATAACAGTTGTCTAAGTTTTTATTATTATTGGGGAAGGAAAGTTGCTACTCACCATATAGCGGAGATGCTGAGTCGCGATAGGCACAACAAAGAGATTCACATAATTATAGCTTTTGGGCATTAAGGCCTTTGTCAGAAATAGAAAGACGGACAGACAGACAGACAGACACACACACACACACACACACACACACACACACACACACACACAACTGAAACCACACTGCAAGCAGCAGCACCAGTGCATGATGGGAGTGGCGACTGGGTGGGGGTAAGGAGGAGGCTAGAATGGGAAGGGGCAAGGATAGTATGGTGGGGGTGGCAGACAGTGAAGTGCTGTAGTTTAGACAGAGGGCAGGAGAGAATGTGGGGAGGGAGGGAGGGGAGGGGGGGGGGTTAAGTAGCAGAAATGAAAAGAAATTAAAAGATTGGGTGTGGTGGTGAAATGACAGCTGTGTAGTGCTGGAATGGGAACAGGGAGGGGGCTGGATGGGTGAAGACAGTGACTAATGAAGGTTGAGGCCAGGAGTGTTATGGGAACATGGGATATATTGCAGGAAAAATTCCCACCTGCACAGTTCAGAAAAGCTGGTGTTTGTGGGAAGGATCCATATGGCACAGGCTGCGAAGCAGTCATTTTTTGTTGTGCTTATCGCGATTCAGCATCTCCGCTATATGGTGAGTAGCAACTTTCCTTCCCTAATATTGTTACATTCAAGCCTGGATTTTCCATTGTTTGATTTTTTATTATTATTGTTATTGTTACTTCATTTAACTTTGGCAATTCCAGTAGCAGGTAAAGATGTTCAAGGTGAATAAAGCATTTGAATTTGAATTTGAACAGACATAATTGTGTATTAACAAATTTGTTGTTATGTACAGATCTGAGGTTCCAGTGAGAGCTGTGGGTGACATCATGTGGATAGCAATTTTATAAATGATATATTGATTTGGATATTTCAGAAGAGTTACATCTGTTTTTACTATAGGGTGTTTTTTGACAGGAATGGGAGTTGGTATGGGATGGTGAGAGGAAATGCCTTTGATAACTCAGATTTATTTATATTTCTTCATAGTTTCAGAATACCTGCTGCAAATACTTTTAAGTCATTTATACAATGTTGCCAGCTATATAAATGAAACCAGCTCCTGATAGACATGGAATTACTTCTGCTATCATAAATTTATAAAAAACAAAGAATAACAATCAGAGTGGAATATTCTAAATGCTGCAGTCATACTATCTGCTAATACAGGCAAAAGAATATGCAGATGAAATAAACACTGCTGGCCATCCAAAATGCAACACCAAAAAGGTCCAGAGATATCACAATCAAATTGATTTGGGAGATAATATGTTGCCCGAAGATTGCATGATTGAGAATACAGCCCTGTGTGGAGTGAGAAAGATGATGAAATCTGTATTGAGTGTTGCCACCATTCCTGGCTATAACCACTGCTACATGCCTCAGCACTGAATCAAAGAGGCTCTGGATGCGTTGTTGGGGTATATCAGTCCATACCGCTTCCACATATCACCTAAGCTGATCTGGCATAGCAGTGGGTGGTATATCTTGGACCAGTTGTACTGCAATCATCGACCTGACATTTTTGATAGGTGAGAGATTGGGAGAACAGGGAGGCCAAGGCAACATTGCAGTCCAATGGGTGATGAAGAAGTCTTGAAAATTGCATGCTCCTGTGGTAGCACATTGTCTTGTTGCATTGTAGCTGTTAGCAAGCTCCGAAGGCATGGGAGGTCAACAGGCTCCAACACATCAGAGATGTAACACTGGCTGGTTAGTGTACTGGCAATACATACTACAGGGGTGCACAAGTGGAGACCAGTAGCACCTCAAACCATAATATCAGGTGCAGGACTAGTATTGTGATGCATAAGGCAACAGTTCTCTCACCATGGCATCTCCAGACTCTAATCTGACCATTATGGTGGTGCTGGCAGAATCAAGATTCATCAGTAAAAACAATGTCATTTCATTCAGTTTTCCATATCCGTCATTCATAGCACCATTGCCAGCCCATACACCTGTGGCATTGACTCACTGGTAAATGCAGCAATTGACACTTTGCAGACAGTCCACCGTGCTGCATACAATGCTGAATGGTACACGCGGACACTGCTTGTTGTGGAACAGACCAAATGTATTGTGATATAGTTCATGATGTGGCAGAGTGATCCATCACTGCCATGTGCACATTATGCATGTCATCACATGTAGTGGTGCAACAAGTTGGGTTTAATCAGTCCCAGCAATCTGTCATTCTCTCCTTCATCAAATCGTTACAGATCCACATCAGAGTTGCTTCATTCCATTTGACACAACCACTGATTTCTCTGAAGGTTAATCTGCAATCCCTATAGGCAACTATTCTCCCTCAGTCGAACTCCAAAACATGCTCTAAAGACAATCGCTGCCTTCTACAAGGCGTACTGAAGCTGTTTACACAAAAGAACTGCACGAATGAACAATTCCAGTATGTCCACATGACTATCTGTTCTCCCTTTAAATAGCACTTGCAGGCTGTGTTACTTGACTGACACCTCTGATGTGCACCTCTGCTGAAATGCTAATAGTGTGCATCTTTCATTGCTGCAAAAGCTTGCTGCAAATTTCACCTAATTTGGATGCTTCTTTCAGGGTGTTGTATTTTGGGTGGCCAGTAGTGTAGTAGTTCAGTAATTAGACAATTAAAAAATGTACTTATGCTAGAAAAAAATAATAAGATATTTGTCATGTGGCTGTGCTGATTACAGTATTTTTTTAATCTACTGTGTCATTCATGTGTATTCCTTACCTGCAAAATGTTTGTTTTTACCTAGCATTGGAGTCTCAGAAAAAGGCTCTGCCACTGTTGAACTCAGTGTAAGGGGAAGTCCAGGGCACTCCAGCTTTCCACCAGCAGAATCAGCTATTGGAATTCTAGCAGCAGCTGTTGCACGTCTAGAAAAAAACCCTCAGCCAGCTCTACTCGGCCAAGGCCCTGAAGCAGCCACATTTCAGTACCTAGCACCACATGTGAGTTTATGAGTAACTCTTAAGCTTTCTGGTAACAAGAATCAAACAGCTGAGTTCAATCCAAAATTATAAATGAAACCATGGAAAATCCAGGGTGGAATACTGACAGTATTATGAAAAGGAAAAATCACTGCTCACCATGTAATAGAGATGCACAACAAAAAGACTGATAAACAAGTAAGTTTCTGGCCAGAAGGCCTTTGTCTCATTTAGGCAACATACACACCCACATTCACACAGATGCAACTGACACACACAACACTGCCTCTCGCTGCTGAGGCCGGGCCAAAATTATAAATGAGTAGACCAAAGAAGATTGTTCAATAGGTATCATTACTATATTTTAATTACAATGTGCATTTAAGATAAGGTCAAAGAAGGACATGAGGAATTATCACCAGTACCCTATTTTTAGTCTTAGAATCCTGTCAAAAGTGCTGATGACAGTAGCTGTAATCCAAATTCAAAATTTTACTATAAGAAATGCTATTATCCTAAGTAACTAGCTTGTAGTCCAAGAAGGAAAAAATACTCTGGATGCAGTGAAAAAGTTTATTGAAAAGATAAGTAAACTGTTAGATCAGAGAAGTAATCTTGCAGATGTCTTCTGGAGTCTCATGTAAGCCTTTGACTCAGTAAAACATGTCTTGCTTATTTACAGATTAGATAAATATGGGTTTAAGAACAGTGTTCTGCAATGTCTTATGTCATAACTGCAGAGCAGGAAAAATGGTACACTATGTGATCAAAAGTATCCAGACACCCCCAAAAACAAACATTTTTCATATTAGGTGCATTGTGCTGCTACCTACCGCCATGTACTCCATATCAGTGACCTCAGTAGTCATTAGACATTGTGATAGAACAGAATGGGGCGCTCCGCAGAACTCGTGGACTTCGAACTTGGTCAGGTGATTGGGTGGCACTTGTGTCTTACGTCTGGACGCGAGATTTCCACACTCCTAAACATCCCTAAGTCCACTGTTTCTGATGTGATAGTGAAGTAGAAACATGAAGGGACACGTTCAGCACAAAAGTGTACAGGCTGACAGAGACCGCCGACAATTGAAGAGGGTCATAATGTGTAATAGGCAGACATCTATCCAGACCATCATATGGGAATTCCAAACTGCATGAGGATTGACTGCAAGTACTATGACAGTTAGGCAGGAGGTGAGAAAACTTGGATTTCATGGTCAAGCGGCTGTTCATAAGCCACATATCGTGCTGGTAAATGCCAAATGACACTTCGCTTGGTGTAAGGGGTGTAAACATTGTATGATTGAACAGTGGAAAAACATTGTGTGGAGAGACGAATTATGGTACACAATGTGGCGACCTGATGGTAGGGTGTGGTTATTGGTGAATGCCCGGTGAACGTCATCTGCCAGTGTGTGTAGTGCCAACAGCAAAATTCAGAGGCGTTGGTGTTATGGTGTGGTCGTGTTTTTCATGGAGGGGGCTTGCACCCTTGTTGTTTTGCATGGCAGTATCACAGCACAGGCCTACATTGATGTTTTAAGCACCTTCTTGCTTCCCATTGTTGAAGAGAAATTCGGTGATGGCAATTGCATCTTTCAGCATGATTGAGTGCCTGTTCATAATACACGGCCTGTGGCGGAGTGGCTACATGACAAAAACATCCCTGTAATGGACTGGCCTGCACAGAGTCCTGACCTGAATCCCATAGAATGCTTTTGGGATGTTTTGAAATGCCGACTTTGTACCAGGCCTCACTGACTGACATCAATACCTCTCCTCAGTGTAGCATTCTGTGAAGAATGGGCTGCCATTCCCCAAGAAACCTTCCAGCACCTGATTGAACATATGCCTGTGAGAGTGGAAGCTGTCATTAAGGCTAAGGATGGGCCAACACCATATTGAATTCCAGCATTACTGATGGAGGGCACCACAAACTTGTAATCCACTTCCAGCCAGGTGTCCAAATACTTTTGATCACATAGTTGAACTGTCATTTCAAGAAAAGTTAATTAACATTCTAAATGGAGCATAGTATCACAAGGTGTGTCTCAGAGTTCCATTCAAGGGCTAAAACTTTCTTATTCTACCTATAAGAGCCTATGTTTTCAGTTGTCTGAAAGCTTTGTTACCATCGCCAATTATAAAACTGTATTTGTCTGCAGTACAATCACGCACCTGACAGTGCCCATTCCAGCAATTATTATGATGTATATACCTTGAATTGTGTAAAGAACCTGTTAAATATCAGTTATTATTATTTTGATATTTTATTATTATTTACATATTTTATTCATACATTTTATTTTTCCATCTTTAGGAAAACTGCATAACTGTTTCTATGAGGACAGCTATTGTGAAGTTTACAAATTGAAGTGCAAAAATGCAGCAAAATCATGAGGCTCATTGTGGTTGTTGTTGACTTCAGTCCAAAGACTGATTTGATGCAGCCCTCCATGCTACTCTATCCTGTGCAAGCTTCTCTTGGTCTCCCTCTATGATCCCCTGATCCCCCCCCCCTCCCCCCCCCCCCACACACACACACACTTCCCCCCAGTACTAAATTGGTGATTTCTTGATGTCTCAGAATGTGTCCTACCAACTGAACACTTATTCTAGTCAAGTTGTGCCACAAATCTCTTTCCTCCCCCGTTCTATTCAGTACCTTCTCATTAGGCATGTGACCTACCTGTTGTGTCTAGACAAGACAGCCTAGACACAATGAGAGGAAGCCGAAAGGCACGCGCTAAGCTAAGGCAGGATGGCGTGAGGTCTGAAACAGGATACGTAATGAATGCTATAAAGAAAAGTACGTAGCTGCTGGAATACTTAACTTTAATCCATCCTTGTGGTACATCTGGAGATTGTGGCGATACAAGTGAGACTCTTTAGATACATGCAATGTTACTAATGGCGCCTTGCTAGGTCATAGCCATTGACTTAGCTGAAGGCTATTCTAACTATCTGCTCTGCAAATGAGCGAGGCTTCGTCAGTGTGCATCGCTAGCTACGTCGTCCGTACAACTGGGGCGAGTGCTAGTCCGTATCTCGAGACCTGCCTTGTGGTGGCGCTCGGTCTGCGATCACACAGTGGCGACACGCGGGCCCAACATGTACTAATGGACCGCGGCCGATTTAAAGCTACCACCTAGCAAGTGTGGTGTCTGGCGGTGACACCACACTACCCACCTAATCTTCAATATTTTCTGTAGCACCTCATTTCAAAAGCTTCTATTCTCTTCTTGTCTAAACTGTTTATCATCCATTCTTCACTTCCATACATGGCTACACACCAGACAAGTACTTTCAGAAAAGACTTCCTAACACTTAAATCTATACTTGATGTTAATAAATCTCCTGTTCTTCAGAAATGCTTTTCTTGTCTTTGCCAGTCTACATTTTATATCCTCTCTACTTTGACTGTGATCAGTTATTTTGCTGCCCAGGTAGCAAAACTTATTTACTACTTTAAGTGACTCATTTCCTAATCTAATTCCTTCCATATCAAGTGATTTAATTAGACTACATTTCATTATCCTCATTTTGCCATTGTTGATGTTCATCTTATATCCTCCTTTCAAGATATTGTCCATTCTGTTAAACTGCTCTGCCAAGTCCTTTACTGTCTCTGACAGAATTACAATGTCATCGGCAAACCGCAAGTTTTTATTTCTTCTCCCTGCATTTTAATTCCTACTCCAAATTTTTCATTTGTTTCCTTTACTGCTTGCTCAATATATAGATTTAATGACATCAACAACACTGTCTCACTCCCTTCTCCACCGCTGCTTCCCTTCCATGCCCCTCTACTCTTATAACTGCCATCTGGTTTCTGTACAAATTGTAAATAGCCTTTCACTCCCTGTATTTTACCCCTGCCACCTTCAGAAGCTGAAAGAGAGTATTCCAGTCAACTCTGTAAAAACTTTTCTCTAAGTTTAAAAATGCTGTAAATTGTAGGTTTGTCTTTCCTTAACCTGTCTTCTATGAGAAGTAATAGGGTCAGTATTGTCTTGCGTGTTTCTACATTTCTCAGGAATCCAAACTGATCTTCCCCAAGGTCAGCTTCTGCCAGTTTTTCCATTCTTCTGTGAATGATTTGTGTTAGTATTTTGCAGCCATGACTTATTAAACTGACGGTTCAATAATTTTCACACCTGTCAGCACCTGCTTTCTTTGGAATTGGGATTATCATATTCTTCTTGAAGTCTGAGGGTATTTTGCCTGTCTAGTGCATCTTGCTCACTAGATGGAAGAATTTTGTCATGGTTGGCTCTCCTAAGGCTATCAATAACTCTAACAGAATGTTGTCTACTCCCGGGCCCTTGCTTTGACTTAATTCTTTCAGTTCTTTGTCAAATTATTCATGCAGTATCCTATCTCCCTGCTTATCTTCCTTTACATCCTCTACCATTTCCATAACATTGCCCGCAAGTACATCTCCCTTGTATAGCCTCTCTATATACTCCTTCCGTCTTTCTGCTTTCCCTTCTTTGCTTAGGACTGGTTTTCCATCTGAGCTCTTGATATTCGTACAGGTGGTTCTCTTTTCTCCAAAGGTCTCTTTAATTTTCCTGTAGGCAATGTCCATCTTATCCCTAGTGATATATGCTTCTCCATCCTTACATTTGTCCTCTAGCCATTCTTGCTTAGCCACTTTGCACTTCCTGGTGATCTCATTTCTTAGACATTTTGCATTCCCTTTCACCTGCTTCATTTGTTTCATTTCTGAATTTTCTCCTTTCCTTGATTAACTTCAATATCTCTTGTGTTGACCAAGGATTTCTACTAGCTTTCATCTTTTTGTCTACTTGATCTTCTGCTGCCTTCACTACTTCATCTCTCAAAGCTACCCATTCTCCTTCTATTGTATTCCTTTCCCCTGTTCTTGTCAATAATTCCCTAATGCTCCCCCTGAAACCCCTTACAACCTCTGATCCTTTCAGTTTATCCAGGTCTCATCTCCTGAAATTCCTGCCTTTTTGCAGTTTCTTCAGTTTTAATCTGCAGTTCATAACCAATAAATTGTGGTCAAAGTCCACAACTGCCCCTGCAAATGTCTTACAATTTAAAAATCCGCTTCCTAAGTCTCTGTCTAACCATTATATAATCAATCTGAAACCTTCCAGTGTTTACAAATCTCTTCCATGTATACAACCTTCTCTCATGATTCTTAAACCAAGTATTAGCTATGATTAAATTATGCTCTGTGCAAAATTCTACCAGGCGGCTTCCTCTTTAATTCCTTTCCCCCAGTTCACATTCCCCTACTACTTTTCCTTCTCTTACTTTTCCTACTATCAAATTCCAGTCCCCCATGACTATTAAATTTTCAGTTCCCTTAATCATCTGAATAATTTCTTTTACCTCATCATACATTTCCTCACTCTTCTCCTCATCTGTGGAGCTAGTTGGCATATAAACTTGTACTGCTGTTGTGGGTGTGGGCTTCATGTCTATCTTGGCTACAATAATGCATTCACTATGGTGTTCATAATAGCTTATCCACATTCCTGTTTATTTACCAATTATTAAACCTACTCCTGCATTACCCCTATTTGATTTTGTATTTATAACCGTGTATTCACCTGATCAGAAGTCCTGTTGCTCCTGCCGCCAAACTTCACTAATTCCCACTATATCTAACTTTAAACCATCCATTTCCTTTACCTGCATGATTAATGGATCTGAAATTCCACGCTCTGATCCATAGAAAGCCTGTTTCGTTTCTCCTGATAACTACATCCTCCACGTAGTCCCCACTCAGAGATCTAAATGGGAGACTATTTTACCTGCAGAATATTTTACCCAAGAGGATGCAATCATCATTTAACCATACAATAAAGATGCATGGCCTTGAGAAGAATTACAGCTGTAATTTCCCCTTGCTTTCAGCTGTTCACGTTACCAGCATAGCAAGGCTGTTTTTGTTGATGTTGCAAGACCAGATCAGTCAGTCATCCAGACTGTTGATGCTGCAACTACTGAAAAGGCTGCTGCCTCTCTTCAGGAACCACATGTTTGTCTGGCCTCTCAACAAATACCCCTTCCACTGTGGATGCATGTGTGGTACGACTATCTGTTTCACTGAGGCACGCAAGCCTCTCCACCAACGACATGGTCCATAGTTCATGATGAAGTAGAGGTCAAGTAGTAGCTGAAAAATAACAAAAAGTGAAAAACACACACACACACACACACACACACACACACACACACACACACACACACACACACACACACACACACACATAGAGAGAGAGAGAGAGAGAGAGAGAGAGAGAGAGAGAGTTCAAACTCTGTTAATATCAGGGGAAATACAGTGGACTTAAGACATGTAAACGAGAGGAAAAAAATGCTAATGAGTACTGAAGATGTTTTGTGAATAGAAGCAAAAGATGTCTGATGAAAGTCACTCTTAAACTGCAGTAAGCTAAAGAAGGGAAAAACAACAATAATGGATAAAATCATTCAGTGTTCCTGAGAAGTAATGATTTGTTCTGTGATACATGAGTCAGTAGATACAATAAGGCAGTTTACAACAACTTAATCATCTTGTTTAGAATGGAGTTGAACAGATGTAACTGTACATTATATAGATGTAGAGGAATGTAGGGTGTGATGGAAAATGACAGGAACCGTACAAATAAGTTGGAATTAATGTGGAATATAAGTAATGTAACTGAGACACATACAAAGCATAAAAAACTAAAATTATTCTTAATTTACATCCATTAGGACACATCTTTTACACTACTCTATAAAGATAGCTTCATTATTTAAAAATAACTTGTTTACAGAAGGATGCTGTATAGTTTTCTTCTCAGAAAACTTAGTTCAAACTGTGGAAGTTTTTCATAGCTTTTGTAGTATAATTTTAGCCTTAAATTTTCTTTGTTTCTAGCATCACATATATGCTAAAAATTGTTTCTTAGCAATAATTCTGAATTATTACAGATAAAGATAAGCAGATCATGATGGGGGTGCAATATAAAACACAGCCTACACAATGGCAATTGTTTGGAATGGTGCCTCAGTGCCTTGTCTTTTTGTGCCATTTGCCTATCAGTTCTGACTGCCAGTGGGAGTCTGCAGGTTGTCCTGGTTGTGAATACTTGGGCTGAGTCTTGTAGAGTTGCTGATGAATGCAGTGACTGTTCAAAAACCCTAATGATAGGCAGACATGTTTCTAATGAAGGATCTCTTGATTTCAACAAGTCCATCCAGAGTGCATCCTGCAGAACATGCACTAATATAATGTTTCTGACTAATGAATTGCATATGACTGTGTGCCGTCCTGATTACTGCACCTACAGTCCCTGGGTAGCCCTTGTAACTGTGCAATCCATTCTTTGTATGATTGTCCACTGGGCTTGTGATAGCTGAAGAATTTATGTCTAGGAGCAACTATATGAACTTGAGTCCACAGCTCGTGGACTAGTGGCTAGAGTTGCTACCTCTTGATCATGGGGTCCAAGGTTCGAGTCCCAGCTGGGTTAGGGATATTCCCCACCCGGGGACTGGGTGTTTGCTTTGTCCTCATCATCTCATCATCATTTGAGCAGAGGTGAGATTGGAACTGGAAAGATTGGGAACTTGTATGAGTGCTGATGACCTTGATGCTTAGTGCCCAACAAACCATCATCATTATCATCTATATGAACTTGAGAGTCAAAAGATTCAAGCAAACTGGATTTGACCCTATTGTATAAGAGCACATGGGGCTCTGTCTTGGATTTAAGGTGTTGTACTAGATGATATATCTCTGGTCCTGTATAAGCCAACAGAAAAGTGCATCACTGCTCATTACCAGAGATGCAGATACTGTGGACCAGGAAGTGCTGCTCCATACTTGCAATATAGTTGGTCCATGGTTCAACCTTGTGGATGAATGGCCGGAACAATGAGGCTGTCTCATGAAATGCCATGACCATGGTGTTGATTCTGGAGAGATTATTGGAGACCTCAAGTGCGGGGACTGAAACTGTGGTTACTCCATCTGCTATGGCCTGCGAGTGTGTTGCATAGGAGAACAGCAGGAAATCTACTTTTCCATGAAAACTGGTTGCTTGGCAAGTCAACAATCATTGATGCAGGGATGTAGATGTGTTGTCGACCTTGGAGGTGTAATGTCATAACATGTCATGCAGAAATTATTAACGGGATTTATCTTGTTCTGTAGCCCTATAAATAGTTCATTAGATGAGTCAGGTGCAACTTTTCTTTTGGAACAGCCTTTGAAGATTATTAGGTTGGCCTCTATAAAGCAACAAATCTAAGAATCTATCAACAAGCTATCATCTAAAATAAAACTGATCCACTGGCTAAAATGAATGAATTTACACAAAAGTGTGATGCAAATTCAGATGTATTCTGTGCAACTTGCAGGAGTTGGCACATAATACATTGAATGAAGAGGTAATGCCATTTGCATCTGTACTGGTAGATTACTGAATTATGAATATCAACCTGATGGAAAGTATATTTTCACCTTCCACCATTTACCCATCACAGTGCCAGTGTGGTGGTGTTACAATGAAATGGCAGTAGTAATAGTAGTAGTAGTCATCTTTTGGTATGGCCAACCATACCATGTGCAGTCAAACTTTCAGTATCACAGTGGAACAATGAGACTCAACATTTCCTCTGTATTGTCATTAGTGCTGAATATAATTTAGGTCAGTTCCTCTGTATTGTCATTAGTGCTGAATATAATTTAGGTCAGTTTAATTTTGGTGTCACTCACTGTCATCAGAGTTTGTGTTGTGTTCCTTTCTAATTCATGCATAACACTTACTCAATAGCCAAATATATTATATTCCTGGGGCTGTTTTTAAAGGTATTCCTTATCAAAAGTGTGATTATGTAGCCATCCATATCAGCCTGGTAAGCAGACTGCAATACCATTTTATTTTTACAGTACGGTAACCATTTTTAACATTCCATTTCAAACTATAAATGTCCAATATATTGTCTTTAATGGGTAGACAGATACTATGAAATATTTGGAAATATGTTTTTAAAAATATGACAGTGTACTGTGTAATGGATAGTGCATGTAGATTCCTGTGGCTGTCCCTTTTAATGTCACACTTCTTTGCCTTCCAGGTTTCGTTTGGTTATAAAATTCTGTATAGTAATTTATGGCTCTTTTCGGGACTAATGGCTCGAGAATTAGCACTTAAACCTATTGCAAATGCAATTGTTCGCACAACAACAGCCATCACTGTATTTCATGGTGGAATAAAGGTAAAAACTAAATATTTTTCATAGAATATTGAATTTTAATGTGTTTTATTTGCATTTATAAACAGATTCCTTTAAAATTCTATATTTACATATCTATCATTTTTTGCATATATCTGTAAATTGTGCTGCTTAAGCTCCCATACTAACTTTAAACAGAAATAAATAAATTTGTAAAACGTTGTGACAGATTGAGAATAATTCCCAACTAATTATTAATTCAGTGTAGTTTTCATTGTGTATCATGTGTGAAGTTATAGTTAACATGTTTCTGTTTGATTTTAACATCTTACAAGACAGCAGTCTTACTGATCATTACATTAAGTTCCATCGTTACACTCCATATCTTCAAATTGTGCAAAACTCCTGACTGGAAAAAGCATTAACACTTCCATTAATTGTACACATAAGAACAGATAACTGCCCAATTTTGCCCATGTACAAGACTCTGAATTAGTAGGAGAAACGCAATTAAAGCAATGTCTATTAATTTTCCCAGTGGGCAAATGAGGAACACTTTGATGAATGCTTTCTTGATGAGAATATAAGGAACTCTGTGATGACTGTTATTTTCATTTACTTAGTGTAGATGAATTCCATGCAAACGGAAGTTATATATAGTTTAAAATTCGATATGTGATTAGACCAATACCACGTGGAGATAACCTGCCATTTCCTTGCCTCCAGCTGTATTGGAGAGTGTAACATCAGAGAGTGAAATTATAAGTGAAACTACTGATGCTGATACCAATGTCTACTGACCTGGAGACATGAGTCCATCCCTCAACTGTTTTCACAGCATGCACTCAGATATCTGGTAAGAGACTTAAATTTACTGAAGGAACATGTGCAGCACTTCGTATATCTAATGTTGAACAAAGAAAGGAAAAAAATGGTTTAAAAGTGAAATCTTGTGTCAATGTATGGACACAAAGGAACACCGAAAAATAATCTAGCTTTGCCTGAAGGGGCCATATTTTCTTTAAAAAAATGAATGAGTTGTTAGTTTATTTTGAAAAGTACAGGCTACACAGTACACAAAAATATGTGGATTTGCGACTGGGATTTATGGATGAAATAAGCTTCAATGTGCCAGTGTAAATCCCAGATGAATCTATGAAACAGGCAGAAGCTAATGATAAAAAGTTATACGAAAATAGGTGTTTTTGATGTGCAGTGGCATGAAGATGATAATGTTTACCATTTGCTACTAACCTGTACAAACAGCAAACTAAACCAAGCAATAGTGCACTAGCTAAGTACTGCAAAAATCTCCTGGAAGATTTTCTGAATAGTGATGCAATTAATTGTCTGAAAATATCTTACAAAAAATTATTACTGTACATACTGCACTGATCTGTCAACTTAAGGAAAGTAGTTACCTTCTAGAACTAAGTAATATTAGCCATTAATGAGAATTTGATAATGTGTGTAACCCCAAAATTTTTCTTATGGACACATGCTCATGTAATCTCTTCAGATGAAACAAAGCATGCTAAAGTCTGGGATTATGAGAAGAAGAGCACTGCAACGGAATACCTTTTAAAATGCACCAAACTGACTTATGTGTGTGTGTGTGTTTAACAATTGGACAGACAGTATGGCAATAACTGTAGTTCTCAGGTAAAGCAAACCCCAAAACAAAGAAAATCCTTTCAGTTCTCACTTATAGAGCACTTTATACATATCAGTTTGTATTCTCAGCATACTGAAAAAAATAGATAAGCAGTTACTGAGAGATTTCTCATTGATCTTTGTTTGCATGACAGTGAATTCTGTACCTAATGTAAGTGAAGAAACATTAAATTGCCAATGACACAAGACAAGAGAGCCATAGAATGGTATAATATTCTAACAAAATAGGTTTGTTACCATTGATTATTTCTATTCTGAAATGATAGGTAGCACAAAAATGTAGATAGTACCTGTCTTTAATTACAAACAAAAGTATTTTGTGCAGATTATGGACTATGATAGCTTACAATAGTTAATAGATGGTAAAAAATGTAGATTATAGCAGAAACTAGGTAACATACTTGACTTATATTTGGGTGGAATGGAAGGACATTTTAAGAAAAAAGTGAATTTGTTTGTGGTCAATTGATGTAGTAATGATAATAATGTATCAATGGATAATAATAAAAAGACCCGTTATTGCTGAATCTATAAGCTTCTTTCCCTTTCTCCTGTTTAAACCAATAATTAGTGATGTTATACTTTCTTTCTCATCTGACCTTTTCATTTGTGTACAACACATTTTGTTCACTCATTCCTAACTTAGTGATTACCACTCATACCTTTCAGTTACACATTTGAAAATCAGTTCTAAATGCTTTATAGGCTGAGTTATTGTTCCCTCAAATCATTCTGAACGCCTTCAAAGTTTTTACTATTTCCTGTTATTTTTATCTTAACTTGTTCATAAATAAATTAGGTTCAAATTATTTGTTTGTTTCAGAATGGGCCCCTATATTTTTCAGTGCCATGAATGATTTAAAATATCTGAAGTTTTGTGTGGTCAAAACATCAGATGTTTATAACTATTAACATTTTTAAACTAATAAAGCATTAATTGAAACTGATATTTCATAGAAGTTGATTTTCTTTGCCAACTCTTTAAACCGTGTGTCATTAAAACCATTTTCCTTAAATTTCAGATTATCAAATATTTATGTTAATAAATAAATGAGGAAAGGCCACAGCTTAGCTAAACCAGACTGGTGTGTGATGCATGGAAACACATACCAGCACAAAGATGTTGCTAACCTTTGAGCAACCTCTCTTTCTCTAGTGTATATGAACAATGTTCAAACAACTAGCCATTGCCATAGCAAAATTCCAATACCACAGACTCTTCCTGAAATCCTGTCTGACATTTGAAGTGTTGTTCAAGAGACGTATACAGAGACGTGCCCTTTCCCAATAAAACCATGCCAATCGCCATTATTTAGGTTTATTTCTAGGTTACCAGGTTCGACGATACACTACATCATCTTCAGGCCTGCTTCAATCGAGTAACCTTCGTGTTACAAAATAAAGCAGCACAGAAGGTTACTCAATTGAAGCAGGCATGAAGATGACATAGTGTATCTTCGAAACTGGTAGACTAGAAATAAACCCAAATAACGGCGATTGATATTGTTTTATTGGATATTGACCAGCCATAGTCCAATACTCCAGCCAGAAGATGGAGTTACATTTACATACCCTTTTTTCTGATCGCATCAATTCTTAACTGTCACCACCATGGTCCAACATAATCACATCATCCAAGCTCAGGCTGCAACTAACCAGTTCTGCTTCTTTCACTGGGTCCTTTTTCCTTAAGACAGTAATTTACTGTAACAAGTCTCTGAGATAAAAATGGCTAGAAGCTGTCTCAGCTATTTATGTGTTATTCCTGCCAGTGAGTACATCTGCTCAACAAAGTACCGGTGACTTCTCGCCACCTCCTGCACCCCAACAAATCTTTAGACACTTCAGATACTGCCTTGCTGATCTCCTCCAGTTAAAATGCTTCCTGTAACTTCCTTCATCTCCCAATAGCCACACTGATTCTGAGCAGCTAACTAAGGTTTAGCCATGCTGGACAAGAAAAGGACATGTTTTCCTTTACTTATTCCCTTCAGTGGAATCATTTCTTCATCACTCGCTATACTGACCACAGTCAGCAAAATTTACACACAGAACCTTGTTTCAGACAGTCCCAACTACCTTCAAATCATATTCTGCCACTTCTATCCAGACATCCCCTTATAACTTTACTGAAGTTACTTGCTGGCAATCTGGCTTCACCTTCATTCCCAATATGTCCAAACCTTCGAGCACCGTTGTTTACAAACATTAACACTATGATTCCATTGCAGATGTCCAGTGTGACCTCCAGCAGCTTCTCAAACATTAGTTCCATCTGAAAACCTGACACATTAATACACACTATCAGCCCCTGGGACACCAACATTTAACCAGAAACTTCCTGGTAGATTAAAACTGTATACCAGACCTACACTCGAACTAAGGACCTTTGCCTTCCATGGGCAAGTGCTCTACCAACAGAGCTACCCAAGCCTGACTCGTGACTTATCCTCACAGCATTACTTCTGCCAGTACCTCATCTCCTGCCTCCCAGACTTCACAGACACTCTCCTGTGATACTCGTAAGGCCAGCACTCCGGCAAGGAAGGATACTGCAGAGACACGGCTTGGCCACAGCCTAGGGGCATGTTTCCAGAATTAAATTTGGCTCAAATGGTTCAAATGGCTCTGAGCACTATGGGACTTAACATCTGAGATCATCAGTCCCCTTGACTTAGAACTACTTAAACCTAACTAACCTAAGGACATCACACACATCCATGCCCAAGGCAGGATTCGTACCTGCAACCATAGCAGCAGCACGGTTCCGGACTGAAGTACCTAGAACCGCTCAGCCACAATGGCCGGCAATGAAATTTGGAAAGCAGGAGATGAGGTACTGGTGGAAGTAAAGCAGTGACGATGGGTCACGAGTCGTGCATGGGTAGCTCTGTCGTTAGAGCAATTGCCCGCAAAAGGCAAAGGTCCCGAGTTCAAGTCTTGGTCTGGCACACAGTTTTAATCTTCCAGGAAGTTCCATATCAGTGCACACTCTGCTACACAGAGAAGATTTCATTCTTGAACATCCCCCAGGCTGTGGCTAAGACATTTATCAGCAACATTCTTTATTCCAGGAGTACTAGTCTTGCAAGTTTCCCAGGAGAACCTTTGTAAAGTCTGGAATGTACGAGCTGAGGTCCTGGTGGATGTAAAGCTGCGGGTATGGGCCATGAATCGTGTTTGGGTAGCTATTTGGTAGAGGACTTACTCATGAAAGGCAAAGGATCTGAGTTCAAGTCTCGGTCCAGAACACAGTTTTAATCTGCCAGAAAGTTTCATAATATCACACACTCCACTGTAGAGTGCAAATTTCATTCTGGGAGCCATTCACTTGCTCCCTAAGCTCAATACTTACCAGTATAGCACAATGGTGGAGAATGGAATTGTATACAAGAGGATATCAATTCAAATACCCATCCTGCCCTCCACTTTTAAGTTTTTGTGATGTCCTTAAATCATTTAAGCTAAATTCTGATCTGATTTCTTTGAAAGGACATGGCCAATTTCCTTTCCTGTACTTCCCCAAATCTGAGCATGTGCTTCTTCTGTAATGACCTGATCACCAATGAGATGTTAAACCCTAATCTCCTTCCTAACAAACTCCACAAACCCAACTCCAGTAATCACTCTGCTCATTGCCTCATCTTGGCTGGCAAAAACAATGCTCTCACCAATATTCTTCTGACTTCATTTACCAGCACTCGCAACAAATTTTCCTCAGTCTCCCTTCCCAACAGTTGCTGGCCTTATACCATCATGTACCTTATGCTAAATCCCTGTATATTAACTCCCCCTTCCCCTCACCCCCCCCCCCCCCTCCCCTGCCCACATAGGATCTTGCTGCTGTGGAATACTACCTTTACCAGCATCAACTAATATCGCCTAGTTCATAATGTTTTGGCTAACCACATTCTGACTCATAATTATACGTTATTTGAAGGCAATATCTTCAAACAAAACCATGGAACTGACAAGGATACCTTCATGGCACTGTCTCATGCTCATTTGTTTATGTGCTACCTAGAAGTATCACTTCTATCCACACAACACCTAAAACCACTTGTCTAATTTGGATTTGTAGATGACATCATTATGATCTGGACCAGTGCCAAAGAAAGTCCCTGATTTTTTCTCTAGAACCTTGAGTCTGCTCTAAAATCTACATCATCTAGCCCTTTTGAGCTCAACAAGCTACCTATGTAGATGTTGACCTCTACTTCTCAGGCTCATCCATGTCAGGCACATCCACCAACTCCACCTCCTCTGTGCCAGCTGTTATTTGTTCCACATTAAGAAATCCCTACCCTACAGCCTTGGCAACCATTGGCAGCCATGGTTGGAATTTCTCTAATGAGAAGCAAGGTTTAGCACATAACCTTACCAGAGACTTTACAGGCATAGAGTATCCTGCCCAGCTAATTCAGAACTGATAGCCCTTGCAATTTCTTCTTATGATACAAACAAACTCATATCCAATGTCAAACACAACTCTTCTCATCATCCAGTACCATACACACACTGAAAACTCAACAAAATCCTTTGCCAGGGATTTGAAGCCCTATGATGAAGTGTGACCTATCCACCACTCAATGTATTAGTAGTATTACCCAACCTTTGTAATATCCTATGACATCACTATGCTAACTCTACTCCAGGTTTTGCACAGTGCATAGGTCATGTGTCCAATTCCCCCAACTACCACCTCCTACCATAGTCAAAGCACCGCCGTTTCCTATTCTCAAAAAGGTAGGGTAAGTGTGAAAATAGCAAAATTATATTTCAGTTGTTCTCCATTCACTGTGTAGCATGCTATATGGGAATAATAACTTACTAGCTGTCTATCCACACAAATGGCCATTATCAACTCCCCTCACCCTCATTGTCTCATGTATCGCAGTCTTTTCCAGTAACCACGCACCTTTCCATTCTCCATACTCCTGTCAGCCTGAGCAACCGCTCCGAAAGTCATGTGGTTGTTTGTGTCAGACTGTAAACATAAAGTGGTAGTTTAAAAGTTAGTCAAATCTCTGTGTTGTCACATACTTCTATGTGCTATGCATCTATCAGCTATATTGTTCCACACTGTTGTTTATTGCTTCCATCCTAGAATTTCTGTCATTGAAGACACATTAATTTTAAAATGCCTTATCATGCAAAATGTGATATTCCCTTCACGATGAAATTAGACTATTGCCATTGTATAGTGTTGCTATGTCACTGAATTTCAGCCTTCTCACATATGATATGCCTTGTTTTTCATAAGTATGTTATTGATAAATGAGTTCCATGAATTGTCATACTTGTGCTGGAATAGTTACATTGAACATTTCTACAGTATAGTGAATGTGAATGGCTGATATTTATTGTGCTTGTATATCACTCCATGAGAGGAGTTTTTTGTGTTGAATATCATAGTAATGGAAACTGTTTTATATGAAGGAAAATGTTGTTCCACCATCAGCAACAGCTGTCATCAATCATCGAGTACATCCAGCTCAAAGAGTGGCTGATGTAATTTCTTATGACCGTGAGATAATTGATGATCCTCGTGTACACATTCGAGTCAAAACTTCAAGAGAAGCTCATCCTGTCTCTCCATTTGACCGTGATTGCATTCCCTTTCAGATGGTAGCTACAAGTATAAAACAAGTTTTTCATGATTCCATTGTTGTACCAGGTAGGTAGTGACATGAATACCTTCTGCTTTTTGTGTTACATTAGTATACAAAATTATCACTGCTGTTTCAGTTATTTTACAATGATTTCCATTTTCTATTAAGGCTTAATTTTTTAGTTAATGATTTGTTCCCATGTTTATGATCTGATACACTGGCTGTGTGGTACCAGTTCGACTATTCTAGTAACACACTCCACACACACTCATCAAATTTGTGTAGCTTTGATGATGACAACTGAACCAAAATACACTGTATGAAGAAACTGTGTCAAGGTGTAGAAATAAAATTCTGAAGATGGCCTCCTAATATCTAAATCTGGTCATGATCACTTTAAGCATTTTGCAGCTTTGACTGAAATAAATATTCAGTTTTAGTAAAGATTACCTTTCCAGTTAGATGAATGATCCAGTCCCCAAGCATTTCTTAGATAGCAGTGTCATAGTTACCCTTTTAATTCACTAATATCTTTGCAGTAACTGACAGTTTAAATTATTTCACGTCATTTGAAATATAAATATAATGGAAGGAAACATTCCACGTGGGAAAAATTATATATAAAAACAAAGATGAGGTGACTTACCGAAGAACAAAAGCGCTGGCAGGTCGATAGACACACAAACAAACACAAGCACACACACAAAATTCAAGCTTTCGCAACAAACTGTTGCCTCATCAGGAAAGAGGGAAGGAGAGGGGAAGATGAAAGGAAGTGGGTTTTAAGGGAGAGGGTAAGGTGTCATTCCAATCCGGGAGCGGAAAGACTTACCTTAGGGGGAAAAAAGGACAGGTATACACTCGCACACACGCACATATCCATCCACACATGCAGACACAAGCAGACATATTTAAAGACAAAATGTCTGCTTGTGTCTGTATGTGTGGATGGATATGTGCGTGTGTGCGAGTGTATACCTGTCCTTTTTTCCCCCTAAGGTAAGTCTTTCCGCTCCCGGGATTGGAATGACTCCTTACCCTCTCCCTTAAAACCCACTTCCTTTCGTCTTCCCCTCTCCTTCCCTCTTTCCTGATGAGGCAACAGTTTGTTGCGAAAGCTTGAATTTTGTGTGTGTGTTTGTGTTTGTTTGTGTGTCTATCGACCTGCCAGCGCTTTTGTTCTTCGGTAAGTCACCTCATCTTTGTTTTTATATATAACATTTGAAATATAATTAATTTTTACATCTCCTTCCTATAACAAAACAATTCCTCATTAATCAGAAAATGCAGATTATTTTATACTCAACATTTATTTTAACCATGTATTTAGAAACAATTTTCTAAAGTTCTTTCTCTATCAAAACTGCATAAGTCTCTGGTTCTGTACTCCAATAGTGTTCAAATGTTAACTATAGTTCAGAAAAGAGAGGAATCTAAACACAAATGTTTGTCACTGCTGATGACTGTCACAAAATGTCAATGTACTGTCTTAGTAGGAAAGGTGTACACTTTACTTTGAATAGGCAAGTGTTTCATAGGTATTGAAAACTACCAATAGGGCAAGTTGTGTTTGTACTTTCATTGGAAACTAATTGTAGTCTGTTGGTGAAATTTACTAAGTAAAGTCAGAAACACTCCATTTTGAATGTGTTTTACATAGCCTAATCTTTGAATGCTTTGAAGCATAAATATGCCAAAAATTGTCATTTAAAGTCTTTGTTTGCTGTTCTGAGATATGATATGTTCACCATAGTCCACTACCGTGTTGACCATGGGGTGATGATGATGATGAGCGTTTGGCGTCATTGGCCGGGAGGCCCCTCGCGGGGCAGGTCCGGCCGCCATATCGCAGGTCTTATTACATTCGGCGCCACATTGGGCGACCTGCACGCCGGATGGGGATGAAATGATGATGAACACAACACAACACCCAGTCCCTGAGCGGAGAAAATCTCCGACCCAGCCGGGAATCGAACCCGGGCCCAGAGGACGGCAATCCGTCACGCTGACCACTCAGCTACTGGGGCGGACGACCATGGGGTAGTATTCTATAACAAAACAAATATCTCAAGATAATTTTTTGCAGAGTTTGTAGCTAAGCTATTTGTTGAATAGCCATCAGTAAATGAAACAGTAGTTCATACAGTGACACATTTATAGTGAAAGAGAACAACAAAGCTAAAGCTAAATATCTAAGCAGAGATATTTTAAATGGAGCTGAATGAAAATGCTAACTGAAATAAAGAAGAGAGAAAACATGCCTAATAGATACACAGTTGCCTACTTTAAAAACTAAGAGCCCTGGGTGTGAACATTAACAGGTGATTATTTCTTGTACTGTGGGCTCAGAGCACACTCTATGAAACTGAAACATAGAAACCTACAGTAATCATTATTTCACCTGAATCTCAGTGGTCTTGGAGGAAACTGTTGGAATTTTACTCAAGTTTGGTAAATTGAGTATCAGTATTAAACTACTTTACTACACCATCTTGGTGGAACTGTTTGCATGCTGTAAGAGTTACATATATGTGAAAACATCTGGCCAAATGTTAGAGCAGAGTGAAAACAAGACTCCCTATAAATGACACAATCAGTTTTTGTCCAAATTTTCATATCAAAACACAGAGTGGGAAATGGGCAAATGTGGTATCAAATTGACTAGCTTGAGAGTTCAAGAACAGCTATTCTAGCTATGTAAATGAAATGTGGAAAAGTTCATCTCTTCAAGA
This sequence comes from Schistocerca serialis cubense, assembly GCF_023864345.2. Lineage (NCBI taxonomy): Eukaryota > Metazoa > Arthropoda > Insecta > Orthoptera > Acrididae > Schistocerca > Schistocerca serialis. Next base: position 1,013,940,217 of record NC_064640.1, read on the forward strand.
CCTAGCTATTTTGCACGTGAAAAGTCACACCGGTGTGATATTTAATTGTCAAAATGGTTTCCTCCAAACCAAGTACTAGATTCAAGACGTTTTGAGAATAGAGGACACTAAGAAAGAAAATGAGGTGTCAGTAAGATGTGAATGAAACTTGAAAATAAAAAAAAAAAAAATGTGTAAAAAGTCAGCCAAATGTTTTCTGAAATGTCTTGTGTAACAGTAAGAAATAAACTGGATTAGAGAAACATTTTTCATGCCTTTTAATGATTCTTCAAGTCATGTACAGAAAGTGAGGTGCTTCATATGTTACACTAATCTATTTTATTTCTTACTTTTAGACAAATCATTTAACAAAACATTTGACCAATTTTTTCCAATCTTTTTTGTTAAAGGGATGAGGTGCATTTAATGTTTTATTGCAGAAGAACCTTTTTTTTACTACTGTACATTAAAATGAGAAGAGAAGATAACATGCTGTCTGTAGGACACATGACACCTATAGGTAGAGAGACCAAATAAATGAACAAAATAACTATAAAAATAAACAGCAAACAAAAAAGACAGCAAATTTGAGTTTAATGCAGATTAAATTGAGTACAATAAACTTTTGGTCTTGCGTCTTTGCAGATGCAGAGATTGCTGTTATATTACATAGTTGTTTTTCCACAATAATTTATTTAAATTTAAATATAATATTAATGGCACCACTCACTATTTTACAAAATAAATATTTTATCATTAACAATTTAAGACACTTTTGTGGCTTTTGAGATGTCTACATTTTCTGTTTGTACATTATTTTATACGTGAATGGCATGTTGATGAGTAATAGCAAGAAAATTGTAGGGCTACATTTGTTTCATGTTGCTTGCACCAAATTGATAAAAAGGAAAATGATGTTGGATCAAGACCTAGTGAATAGTGGGTAGTATTTTGTTTATGATGAAACAATCGTTTCATCCAAAGCTACAAAGCCATAAGTCTTGTAAGTTAACTCTTCGAGTGGAATGCAAGAATGTATGAATTATTGTTTGTATGATGTAAGAATTGGTTTATTGTGTACATGGCTGCCAACAACTTAGGTTAAACAAATCCTACCAACATGTAGCTCTGCATCATGAGAGGTGGGGACAGGAACTCCATTAAAGCATTGATGATATGATGTGTACACCAACATGATCTGATCACTCCTGATGTAGAGGTCTGGTATAGAAGTCTCTAAGACTACAGTCTGTTTTTTTATAAACTGAAGTGTACAGTCAGTCAGGCATAGTGAAGTGGCATTGTACCCAATGATTTTTGTGTACACACAAGCAAATGAAAATGTAAGGGATGCTCACAGCTTGCATCGGGTCAAGTACATTTTTAGGAGACATTCAACACATACTATTTCTTTAGACTATTCAAATAATTGAGCTAAATATAACAATTGGCACCATAATATAAGGACTGAGAAGAAAAATAAACTGCATATCCCCTGGTTTGGAATATGGGGTTTGTGATCACACAGACAAACTCCTTCAATCCGCACTGAACTCATACCGATTTTGGAGCCACTTTTGTTTGCCCCAGTGTAGTGCTGTATCATCACTTTTCATCTTCTTGTGTATGTCCCTTCCTTCAATGAAGACTGTTGAAATAGTCATGTACAGTTGCCAAGAGCTATCAACACAGAGTTGTAATGAACATGTGGATATTCAATAATTGTTTATAAGGCTCTTATTTGCTTCCTGTACCCCTATCTGCACCAGAGTACATTGTGTTTCTCAGGATCACAGTCACAACATTGTTGGAAGACATCCTGCTTGATCTTCATGCATTTATATGGTTCCAGTATGATGAAGCCCCAGTACATTGTGTACCTTTTGTTCATGAAAATCTACATCAGACATCCCTTGAAAGGTGGATAGGAAGAGAAAGTCCTATTTCATTGCAGTCTCATTTACCTGACTGGACCCCACTTGCTATCTTCTTGTAGGTCCATATGAAAAGCCTTGTGTCTGAAACACTTGTAAAGACTGACAAACACCTCTTGGAAAGTAGTTTTGCTGAATATGACATTGTTCAAACATCAGAGCTGTTTGAAGGATGATGACAGAACTTTGAGTAACAATGTCATGCCAGCATTAAAGCTAAGGGATGTCACTTTGAGCAAGTATTATGAAAGTATCATTTTGTGTAAGTTATGCAGTTAAGTAAAATTATTACAAAAATATGTCTACATGAAATTTTATCATCATCAATGGACCAATGGTAAATTTGAATTGTTATCTGTTTTGCTTCTAACATTTGACTATATCATTTCTGTATCACGGTCGCATAACTCTAATTATACAGGGTGTGGCAGAACCAACCAAGCAGTTTCTATTGATTACCGCTGGGGCTGTGATGGGGGTAGGCAGTTGCATGTGGTCTGCCTTTGTTCAGTCATGGACCCCATTTCAGTAGCCAACATGGTCTGGACCAGTGCACATCGTAGTTTTACCATTCATGCTTATTATGAAAACATCAGATCTGTGAACGCTACACAGTGAGCTTTTTGGTGACAGTTCAACATTCCACACATCAATGCCATTCCTAATGCAAACACTATTCAGTCCTGGGTACAGCAGTTGGAGGAAACATTCTCCTTAAGTGATAGTGTCGTGTGCCATATCACAATTTGGCATGGTAGGCCCTTACTTTTTTGAGGTGGAAGGAGTGACCATGACAGTGAATTCCACACATTATGTTTCAATTTTCCAAAATTTTCTTGAACCCAGAATGGATGAGAATGTTGAAGAACATGGACTGGGGACTTGTGGTTCCAACAGGATGGAGCTACTGCTCACACAGCTCGAATTTAACTTGATGTTTTGAGAGAAATGTTTCCAGGCCACCTCATTTCTTTGAGGGGTGATGTCAGTTGGCTTGCACAGTCACCAGATTTCAGCATTTATGACTACTTTCTTTGGGGATATCTGAAGGAAAAGGTTTTCAAAAGCCACCCTCACACCCTACCAGAGTTAAAAGAGCAGATTACTGACGAAATGCATGTCATACCCCACGATATGTGTGCAAGAGCCTCTCAAAACTTAGGGGTTCATCTACAACAATGTATTGATGCTAATGGCCGCCATCTTGAGGACATTATTTTCAAAACTAAATGAATGTTAAATGGTATATTGTACTAATTTAGAAAATAAAAACATTTTTTCTCTATACATCCAGATTTACTTCTTATTGCTCCTTAAAACTGCTTAGTCAGTTCTGCCGCACTCTGTACATCATGCCCTTATTTATTGTTTTTGAGAGTGAATATAATCTTCATAGAAACACCTCTGTATTGAACTAAAGTGGTATCTAAATTTTTGTCAAAGTTTTAAATCTCTAAATGTTTGCTTTCTAAATTCAGTGAAGTTGAGTAAGTTGAGGATCTAGCATGTAACATACATGAGCTAACCCCTCCCCACCTTTACTTATACATAATTCAAAGACAATATTGCATTTACAGTTATTTTCTCTTCAACCAGTTCTTCACTTATTGTTGCTGTGCTACATATATTCTGTTGATGCTAACCAAAGAATTTGAGACTTCACCATACCAGCATATCACATGTTAGCATTCAAATATATGTCCAATCAAAAGCAAAGCCCTCTAAGGGAAACTGATTAATTGTAAAAAAAATGAAATGTCTACAGCCAACCTTGTGATATCATTTATTGTGTAGCTACAAGTTTCAGCACTTCAATGCACCATCTTCAGGCTGTAGTTGATGTTGAAGGGGTTACCACAATCCATATATACACTGCATCAGTGGCCAACTTAACTTGTTTACGCAGACTATTTGTAACTGGGGTGTCAGCACTCCAACCATCAATTCAGCTTTGGTACACCGAAGTATCAAAACTGGTAGCCACACCATAAACAAGATCATAAGGATGGCTGTAGGCATTTTATTTTCTTACTGTAGTGAATGACTGTGGTCCCCAAGACCTCCAGTCAAAAGGATGGACATATAAAACCAGTGATTAATGGTAGTAACAGCCACATCATTTTCTATTTAGTGCATTGAAAGTATTTGAAAAACATGATGATATTCACCATTTTCTAGAAATTTATCTAAAAACAATGGAATTGAAATGGACAGCCCTAGAATACTAAATAAGTCAGTAGAAAAGCAATAGAGCAGTGATTCTGCATGGCATGGATTTGACAAGTCCTTGATAGAGTTCTGAAGGTACTTATCAACTGTTGTCTACACACAGGTTGTACAATTCCCATAAATTATGGGCTGGTGGTTTGTGGCTGCAGATCTGGCACTTGATACCATCTCAGATGTGTTCCGTCGTGTTCATATCAGCCAAATCTGGTGGTCAAGACATCAATGTGTATTCACTACCATGCTCTGCAAGCCACTGTTGCCTTGTGACCTGGACAGTAATTAAGCTGGAGAATGCCATCACTGTGGGAGGACACATCAAGCATGAAAGGATTCAGGCAATCCACAATAATGTATATGCGGTCTAGAGCTATTACTGTGCTTTTGATTACCACCACATATCCCACGGAAGCCCGGTCAAATACAGCACTGCTCCCATCAGCTAGTATCTGTAGTGTGGTACATGTTTCAGGCAGTTATTAACCTTGATTACAGTGACTCCAGCGTGACCATCAACCTAACGTAACAAGAAATATGATTCTTTCAATCAGATGACACATTTCCATTCATCCATGGTCTAGTCTTGATGGTCCTGTGTGCAGTACTATCATTATTGATGATGTCATTGGGCCATGCAGGGATCATCAGCTGTAGAGCCTCATGTTCCACAATGTGCTCCAAAACACTTGTGCCTGCACCAGCATTGTACTCCTGTCATCAGCTCTACCCTAAATATCTGCCTGTCACACTTTAGAGAGTGGGCAAGCCTCCAGCCCCCATGTTCTGTGGTGAAGTGTGGACATCCAAAATCTTGTCACCCACTTTGGGTTTCACATTCCATCAATTACTTTTCATAGATGCTCATGACAGTAGCATGTGAACAGCTGATCAGTGTCTCCATTTCCAAGATGCTTGTTCTCTGGCACTGGGCGTTAACAATCTGCCCTTTGCCAAAGATACTTGTGTCATTGGAATTCCCCATTTGCAGTCTGTATCATCACTATATTCATTCCCTATTATCTCTGCTTCATTTATAGACTTTCCTTGCTGCATCACATGTCCACAACACCACTAGACTGCATTCAGTGTTGTGGTGGACAGTGGTCTCAATGTTTTGGCTCACCACTATCTCTCTTTACCTTACTGCTTATGTATATACAAGTGGATCCCTGAGGCAGTTATGACCTGCAAATTCTCTAGTACTGGACCTCCAGAAAACCCTACACAACACCAAACATCAGAATTCACTGTGTATCAGTACTAAGGTGGAAGTGCAGATAAGATTATATCATCTGCAGTATTGTGGCCAATATAACAATAGGGACCTTATAGATATATGCAACCCCCCACAACACAGTCCATGTTATATTTGTTCTTTGAATTTCATTAGCATAAGATCAGTTGGTTGATTTGGGAGAGTGGACCAGACAGCAAGGTCATCAATCCCATCGCATTATTCAAGTATGGGGGAGGAAGTTGTCCCATGTGGTAAGTCTCCTCAGACCCACAGTTCTGGGTGACTTTCCCAAAATCTACCTCTTTTTCTAGACCTCTCCAGACCTTTTCCTTCACCCCTCTTCCTTCCCCTTCAACACTTCTGCCTGAAGAAGGAGCCACTGGCTCTGAAAGCTTGCCTAATTATAACCTCCTTTTATGTGTGTGTTCTGCCGCCGCTTGATGAGTAGATCTTTTATCTATCCAATTAAATTATTTTGTCAAAAATTGATTGTTTTCGTTAACATATTATGCAGTATGCACTAAATGCAAAATCATAGCAATCTCTATTTTTCATTGAAAACTTTTATGACTTTTGTGCAGTGTCTTACTTCCACGTAAATATCACAATAACTATGGCCATTAACAAAATGATGGACACATCATCATGAACCTGACACATAAAGCTACAAGTAAAGCAAAAATGAAATTTTCTATCGAATAATTTGTGTAAAATTGTTTGAGAAAGGTTGCAGAGTATGTGCCTCGATTCTGCCATCGCTGAACGGCTGTTTGGCAGACACTGTTGTCCTCCCCTCCTAACAAACAAATGAACTCGCCCAGAACTTTGGATGAAAATTAGTCACTGTGCATCAGCCACTTTACCCTGTACTGACTACATATCTTGATTTTTACATGCTCACTCATGTAATATAGCCTACCTTCAGGAATTAGTTATTCATATAATTTTTTGTAGCCTGTACGTAGGCCATCAGGGTGAAGCAGTTGAAGTCAGTGGCTTGTGATGAACCAGGTAACAGAATTAATTTCCAAGTTCCTGTGTTAATACTTATCATGTAACACTTAAGAGTTCTGGAAGTTTCTAGAAACTTCTTACTATGAAAATTTTCAGATCTGAGAAAATTCATTGTTTGTTTGCATGTAGCTTTTCACCATTCGAGAAGCTTCAGCTCAGTACACAATTTATTTTGTGCTTGTCAAATAAACCAACTTTCAGTAACAAGGATTGGCTATGTTAACATGCCTACTCTTATATTTGGCACAGTTCTGATGAGTAAGTGACATATTTTAATGAAGATGATGCTGGATACTTCAGAATTTTAATAGGGCTATGACTCCAATTATTTTATAAAAATGCCATCACATTCATGTCCAGCATATAAATGAAAGAACTGTGCTGCTCTTAATAACTGCTTAGTTGAGATAGTAGTTGCCAAGAAAATGTCAGTGAACCAGCTGCACAACAGGTGCCTACAGGAGATGTTAATGAGGAGCCAGTTAAGTTACTGAAGTGATTCAATCAAATTGCCCAATACAGTAGTTTCAATAACATTTTTTGTCATCTGTGTCTACTCTTACTGGGATGAACAATGGCTTGAGATAGCTAGGAGCAATTTCAGATGAAAATTAAGAAAGCTTTTAATGACAGTCAGCAGCAGATTTTGTCTGTAAAGAAGCACACAGGCCAGTATTAGGGGGGGCTATGACATTGTTTGCACAGGGAATTTTTTCATTGTGCCTCACAAAATATGAAAAAAGGCAATGTTGTTTCACTTCTAATGAAATATGCAGCTGCACTTCTTCTGCAGAATATTACCAAAACAGAGAACTTTATCAAGTGGTCCCAGTACATCAAAAAGCAATGCATCAGAAAATGTTATGTTTCAAGAAGTTTGACTGACTTCAGTATATAATACGTAAGGCAAATCATCCACTACTGTAATGAATAAATATTTATAATGCTAGGTAGAATATCTGTCAGTGCTATTTTAAGTATGAACAGTGATACTTCAAGAGCACAATATCACAGTGGTTTAAAAACACAAGGATCCTTACTGTCAGCTAAAGACTCCCTTGGAGGGATAACTCATCACTGACAAAATCCCACTCACTTCTTCATTAACAAACGTCATTGTTGTAAGTTCCATCATATGTAAAAGCCATCAAGGGCTTAGATATGGAAGCAGCCATCAAACATCTCTAACTAGTAGACAGGACACTGCATAGAAGCAATCACCATCTAATACCATACAAAATAGATCATTTATGGCCAGCAGCAATTAAGTATTTTCATCAACATTCAATGTTTGGCCAGCTGGCATTTTTGAAGTTCTTTGACAAAACTGCACACTGGTATTGTTGGCAATGTTGTTCCAATATATTGGACACAACATAAATAACTTAAGGAATGTAACCTCATTTACCCCCAGGACATCTGGAGTCACTTCTACCTGCCATTGCCCCATTACATTGGTTTGGAACTGTCCTCTTATGGTGTATCCCAAAGACAAAAAAAAAAGATGGACAGCAGTTTAATTAACTAGTTTATTTTGCTCTTACCAAGCTTCTAGCAACAACTAAAGTTCCATAGTTAATATATAATTCTGAAACATGGAACACCATAAAATGAACTCTAATCACGGAACGGTGTTACCATGGAATCTGATGTCGAAATTGATTTCTTGTCATATTTTTTTACAATTTGGCGGTTGTACACATATATCATCAACAGACAAATGATCTAATTAGATTTTGATATCTTTATGTATAATGACACTGCATCAATATGTGTGTATGATACTGACTGTTGTGACATCTAAATTCAACACAATGAAACACTATTCTTTCTGCTTAATGGTTATATGACCTAAATGAGAATCTTATTACCCAAAACTGAAGGTATTCAGGATGATTAAATTCCTTAATTTATTGCCACTATTGAAGAATTACTGTTAGCCACTATATATGCTGGACACTTAGGGTAATGACTGGTGGCACTGTAATGTGAATCACCAAACTGTAGATAATAAGGTAACTTAATTTGGATCCTTACATCTGTGGTAATATTTGAGCTATCTAAAAATTAATAAAATGCTACTTGGGCTGTGACAATACTGTCACTATTTGTCATACATCACATATAAATTCGAATATTATAGTTATACTCCAAGAAGCCAAATGTACCGGGATGTTATATGTGTCCACTACATGAAATTTTATTACAGATCTGAGGTCTACATTGGTGACATGTCTTACAACCAAGAGAACATGAAGGCATGTTTGTTGATTTAGAAGTCTCATTGAATGCAGCTACAACTCTGTGTGTGTGTGTGTGTGTGTGTGTGTGTGTGTGTGTGGGTGTGTGTGTGTGTATGCTCTACAAGCCACCTTACAGCATGTGGAGGAGGGTACTTTGTCTACCATCATAATTTCCCTCTTTTTCTGTTCCAGTTGCATGTAGTTTGTGGGAAGAGGTAAGCCTACAAGTGGGATTGAGTCTCCCTACTTTTATCATTTTCTTTTCATGAGATATACATGGGAGGAAGCAATGTATTGGTTGACTCTTCTAGGAACATATGCTCTCAGGACCTTAACGGTAGACCATATCATGATGCAGAATGCTTCTCTGGCAGCATCTGCCATTGGAGCTGGCTGAGAATCTCCATGACACTTTCATACTTAATAAATGAACCTGTGACCAAACATACTGCTCTTCTTTGGATCTACTCTCTGTTTCCTCTATTAATCCTATCTGGTATGGATCCCACACTGGTAAACTACTTCCTTTGATGATAGGATAAATTTCCTGAGGTTTCTGTCCTACCCAAGATTAATTTTAAATGGTTTTTTCCACTTCAGATTACTCTGCACACATTTTCACAGATATTTTATGGAAGTAATCACTTCCACAGTTCTGCAATTATGTAATCATGCAGTAAAGGGTCTTTCTGTCTATATTTCCACAATACATTACATTTTTCTTATGTTGAGGGTCAATTACCACACACTGCTCCTAGGGTCGATCCTCTGTAGGTCTTCGACAATTTTCTAATGTAGTGACTTCTCAGTAACAAATTTGTCTATTTCCTTGTTTGTTGTCCATATAAAAATAAGTTTTTGGACATTGCCATAGATTTTAGTTCACATATACAAAGCTTTGTTAACATACATAAGTGCACTCATTGATATAAATAGTGAAGGTCAGAAATTATTACTTTTTGTTGCAAAAACAAACTTGCATTATATAGACTGTTTTACAGAGAGATATTACAACTTGAAACATAAATGCACGCATTGATATAGTGTGTGAAGATCAGACATTATTATTTTTTGTTGAAAAAAAAAAAGTGTGTTATATACACCATTTTAAAAAGGAATATTACAACTTGAAATCTTCTACTGAATAAAAGCTTTTCTCTATTAATAAATACTTAAGTTTGTTCTTTAAGGTATTTAAATTAGCGTGCTTGAGGCCAATGGCAGTCTGTTATGAAAGGTGTGGACTATAGCCTGCAGTCTTTTCTTTTACGTGCAATTCTGTGAAAGTTTTCCCTTCCCCATGTATTGTACCTATGTACATTACTGTTTGTTGGATTATATTCTGGAATTTGTTTCAGAAACGTTATTGCCCACAGGATGTACATAGAGTAGAAGGCTAGTATTTTATATTTTCTGAAGATTTCTCTACAAGGGTCTCTCCTGTTTACCTTAGCTACCACTCTTACTTCCTCATTTGTAGTCTGAAGACCCTGTCTGTAAAGACAGTTGGTGCCCCACCCCATATCTCAATACCATAAGTGTATTTGTCTGAATCTAACATGGTTCAGAAAGGCTGAGACCTATTTCAATAGATAAACATTTGTTCTGATTTTCTTACAAATATGGCCTAATGTTCTTTCCATGAAGATGTTCATCAACAACTATAGCCAAAAATTTGTGTTTGTTTGTGTAGCTAAGAGCCAGTGGAGGTGTAAACTGAGTACTATCTAAATAGTATCCATGTTGATTACTACAGAGAAGATTTTTGGTCCCCAGAAATGTCATAATATGACATCAGAGATATATGCTTATAGTTCTGTGCATTTTTTCATTGAAATGAAATTGCATTGTCACTTTCTTCTCTTTATTTACAAGTATCTTTTTTGTAGTAAGATAACTTGACAGAACATTATAACTGGTTTCACTACTGTTTGTAGTAGTTTGCATATCATGGCCCCAGCTGACAAAAGATATGTTATCAGCATAGCTTACAACCTTGCAGTCTTGGGGTCCAGTCAAATAATTAACATTCATAAGAAACAGGAAATGCCCCAGTATACTTCCTTGAGGCACACCACATTGAAGTATCTTGTGTGTTGATTTGATTGTTACCAACTGTTCATTCCTTTTATAATTTAGCTTGATAAACAGTTTTCTGTCTTTCAAACAAGAGGTAAGTAGTTGCAAGGCTACCCCTCTCATCCTGTATGCTTCTAATTTATGTAGCAGATTCGTATGATCCACAGTATCAAAACCTTTACTCATATCCAGGAAGGTGTCTGTTACCTTGTCTCCTTCATCTACCTTGTTCATTATTTCATGTATAGAAGTAGCTACTGCTGTTACAGTAGATCTTGCTTTTCTGAAACCATGTTGTAGATTGTTGAATAGATTATGCTTAATGAAATATGCCTTAAATTGTTTTAAAATTACCTTTTCTAGTAATTCCCCAATCTCTGAAGTTAATGATATTGCCCTATAGTTTTCCATAACACTTTTTATTCCCTTCTAATACGCCAGTAGGATTACCACAAAAAGCCTCATGGGACTTCTAATGTTATCTATATTGTGAAAAGTAATGGTCCTGTAGCATTCCCTTGGGGCATGCCTGAAGTCACTTTTACATCTGAAGTCATATCTTTGTGCATAATGACATGCTGTGCTCTGTTTCACAGAAACTCTTCAATCCAGTCACATAGTTTGTCTATATTCCGTACACTCATATTTTGTTCATTAGGCAGCATTGTGGAACTGTATCAAACTTCTTCCTGAAGTTGAGCAACCTGGCATGTGTACCTGGCTGCCTATATTTACTGGTTTTTGGGTCTTGTGGATGAATAAAGTGAGATGGGTTTCACACAATCGCTGTTGTTACCGGAATCCATGTTGATTACTACAGAGAAGATTTTTGGTCCCCAGAAATGTCGTAATACGACATCAGAGATATATGCTTATAGTTCTGTGCATTTTTTCATTGAGTCTTCTTGAAAATGGGAATGACTTGTACATTTTTTCATATCATTAGGAACACTTGCTCCTCTAGAGACCTAAGGAATACTGCTGGTAGAAGAGGGACAAGCTCTTTCATTTACTCTGTGTAGAATCAAGCTGGTATCCCATCGGGTACAGTGGCGTTTCCTCTGTTGAGTAATTTCAGTTGTTTTTCTATCCCTTGGTCCTTGGAGCTGCACTTATTCTGAGTATGTGACGGCATGATTAGGGAGCAAATATGCTCAAGGTACTTCTCACAAAAGAGCTTTAGCAAGATTCAGACTTAAGATGCTATAGTTAGCTCTGTAACAGCAATTTGCTCTTTTCCAAAGAGGTTAAATAGCATAGCAGCCTCGGCCACATATAGTGTGACGTAATGTTTAAAATTCCTGGCTGGCAATGGACAGGTCACAAGTTTCGTTCTACTCTCCTAACATTATTTTTAATGTATGGTTTACAAGGTCCAGAAGAGTCTCTAAAACCATATTTAACTAAAATTTAGATGACTTTATAAAATTTTATATAGTATGTAAATGTGAACACTTCATTCAAGAGGCAGTTCCAATATATGTGTTTGTGTTTGCATAGTAAACTTTCTTTCAGTATTAAATTTGGACTATCACTTATTTCATATTTATTTCACAGTTCATATGACTATGTGGTGATAATTAATAATTTTTGAGAACATCTAGAACTTATTCAAAGTCAGTAAAAACTCAAACAAGAAATATTGTAATGAATGGTTTAGTCAGAAAAATTCTGCAGAAGTCCGACCTGTATTTTAAATATGCTTTCTTACCTAACGCACAAAACTGTATGCTTTATTCTGCAATATTTATTTCATTAGGCTAGTGTAAACTTAGGGAAATCATTGTCATGCATTGATCTTCCAAGATCAGACTATTTTAAGAACCAGAATTGTAAATAAAAAACTAGATACTTTAATTTTTCTGTTCATGTTTTCATGTATTCTTAAAACAGATATACAAGAGTTGTGACTTTTATTTTCAGGTGTTTTCATTGCTAATACAGATACTCGCTGGTACCTGGATCTTACATCAAATCTCTACAGATTTCTACCAACAATTGTAACACCAGCGGATATTACTCGGTACCATGGAAATAATGAACGGATTTCCATAGACAGTTACCATCAAGCAATTAATTTTTATTACAGAATAATTAAGAATTCAGATCTACTTATTAATGTAGTTCCAGCATCAGTCATCAGTAATGAAGAGAAAGAGTTATAAGTTTACAGATAAATGTCATGTCACAGCACATTTTGTAGTGTTCATTTTTCTTAGCATGAACGTTGTGGACTACAATTATAGGATTTACTTATATTGATCTCATATCAAAAGTGTCTATTATTTTGCTGTTTAACTTCCTTAGACAGAACTCTATTAGACAAATATATGTGACCAGTAGAAATCAGTCAAATCTGGATATATTAGACATGTAAAATATGTCATCTGTCCATCCAGTAATGTTTCAGCAATAGTTATTCCACTTTACAAGACTTCGACAGACTCTCCTTGTAACAAATAATGTCATGATGCTGAGCAAAAACAATTTCTGTTCAGAACCCTTGAAACTATTACCCCATAATATATACATACATAGCACACAACAAATAAAAGGGCAATATGTATTTCTCATCTGCAACAGCTGCAGGGCCTTAAAGCATCCAAGAATTTACAATAATTGCTAAGATGACTGTAGTAATAGACTGCTGTACACTATTTATCTTGACACAAAGATGGAAAGCACATATCTGCAAGTTTTAAATTTTAAGACAAACTATAAAAATGTTAGACCATTTAGTATTTAATTCTGGGATTTGGTGTGATATTTCTTACTTGGCTGTGTTGTTGCTTAATATAAGCTATAATGGAAAGGTGCAATCCATTTACACCAAGACATATAAAACGATTTTAGATTTTCTTCTTCTTTCATTTGGCTTTTTGCTAACAGTAAGGAGGTTCTTATGTAGACTAAACTCTCTTTAAAATGCTTTACATATGAAGTGGAACTGGCTATAATTATTTCATACATGTTACTAAGCTTATTAGTAATGATGCATGCAGCGATTTTTAAATCTATAGTGAATATTTGTTTCATTGACTTTTTTCATGACATAAGTACACACTGAATTTCCTGTTCATTCATCTTTATATTGAATCAGACATGTATTGTGCACTCACTCAATATACAGTTGGTACTGGATGCAAGTCTGTTGTATATTGAGTCCAGCATCTCCTATATTATGTTACTCGATGCATTATTCAGAAAGCACTTTCACATGCAGGGCACAAACAACGTCTGTTACTACTTGCCTTATATTAGTGGTGGGGAGGTCTGCAGTTCATTTATTTTCATTACATATCTTTATATTTTATCAATGCTTTTTACTTCAGACTTTACACTGAAGTACTTTAAAAATGGGACACTGTGCTTATTATTTATTAAGTTAAAACCCATACCTGAGAATTCATTTTGAATTCACTAAATTTGCAGTATAATAAAATTATTGGTAAATCCTATCAGAATAGCTTTGAAATGGAACCATGGCATTTTGGTGCTCTTTTGAAGACACAAGTTGAAAAAGAATAATAATAGAAGGCACTTAAATTTGCTCTGAGGTTGTTTTAGTTCATCCATTCTCTCCCTTTAGTTATAGACCATTTTAAGCATCACCATAACATTGCAGTTGCATAAACAAAGATGCAGACTTATTTTTAATAAGATTTGTTGTGCTGTAGCAGTTATCAAACAAATTTAATAGGAAAATGTATAAAGACATACAAGGAAACTATTTTTATATACTTCCATCCATGACTGTTAATGTTTTAGAGTAATTTCTCATATAGTATCTGTGCTATGTGCAATGACACCAACTTCACTCCTTCTCGCACTTTATATTCAGTGCTCAATGACACTATGTATGACAATCTTTTCTTATATTTCATTGGTCACCTGTTTCTAATGACCACACTGTTGATGGGATATTAAACTCTTATCTTCCTTTCTTTCATTTCCACTGGTCAACTGGTTCTTGTACCATGACTTGACTGTACATTTAACTATGGCTTTCCCTCATTTTATGCCAGCTTATATAATTTCATGCTCCAGTGCTGCTTTCTACCTCAGGCACAAATACATTTAAGGAAGCTATTTTCACTGCTTTCTATTTGCACTCCTTCCTGTTTTTAGTGGTTCACAAGTTTGCTTCTGGATCCCTGAACCATTGCCAAAAATATCATAACAGGGGAGGGAGGGGGTGGGGGTGGGGGTGGGGGGAAGGTATCTTTTGCTACAAGCTGAATGTGTGTTACAGAGATTTGGTTCTCAGTTTGACCCCTTTATGTAGCAACTGCCTGAAGCATAACTGGAAGTGTTCGATACTTTCTCTAACATAATGTACAGAACTTTCTAAAATCTTTTTCTTAGCTTTTTTAGCTGTAGGTCAGCCTAATTATTGCAGAATATGTTGTATGAAATAGGTATTGCCTATACATGGACCTTTATTGGTGCTATAGTCAAAGCAATACTAAGGGTGCTAATAACTGTGACACTGAGTGCTCTAAACCTAAGACCAACCAACTAAAGCGGCATCCATCAGTGCATCCTGCATCTTTCATGTTTAATATAGCTGTGGTCAATTTATGGAAACGGGGAGTAAATCAGTTGCAACCAAAATCTGCTTCTTCTTTTGCAAATAATGTAGTCATAGTGCTAATATCCAAAATCAGATGCAACTTTTGAGCTCCTTGGGGCATTAAAACATTGACAGACAGGTACCTGAGGATCAGAGAATTAAACTTTATTTATACACATTTATTTCTAATCATCATTTCTTTACCGTGAAATAGTATCAATACCCAAAATATATTGCACATGAACATTTTTCCATGTTGTGCTCTTTTAATACAAAGATTTTTTTGAACATCTATTTCACATCATTATGAGGAGGAAATTGATCATAAAATTTATTCATAGCACAATGTGCCAACATTCTGAATAATACCTCTAAGAGAATTCAGTGTCTTTATCATACAAGCCAAATAAATTTAGCCATTTCCTATCAGCTGTTCAAAAATCATTTCACACATATCTAAGAATTTTTTTTACCTACTGAAAGAACTAGCTTGAAATGTGTTGACCCAACATTGGCAAAATATGATTTTAACTCTCAAAGTTGTTTTGTGTATTTTGCCCATTTAACAAAGACAGTTCTGTCTGAGCCACCCTTGTGACACCAATAATGTTTAGTAGTTAGGTAGCATACTTGTGTTTTACAATATTTATGAATTGCCCTTCTTATGGCTGAGTACATAATTTGTGATAACGATGTGAACAAATGTTATGGTTGTGGTGTGCTTTATTCAGTACATGACTTTTGTTTAAACTGTCAAATTTATTTTAGACCTATCATCATCCAGTAATGGATGTATGCGTATATTTTTTAATCTGTAAGATGCATGTGCAATGCATGCATCCTATTGGTATCTGCTTTATTTGTATCAATTTTAAAAAAGTCAGTCTAAACAGTATTTGTATTTCTTCAGCAAAGTTAATGTTGTTAATGTGATGTTAACAGCATGGAATAGCTGTGATAAAATAAAATAGCTATAATTTTTCATGAATCAGCAAAAATGTTGATAAATTGCCTTATTTATTTTTATGGATGTTATGTGTAGCAATGTGATTGTGTGTGCAAATTAAATATATCTGTATATATAAAACAAGATTTCTCAGTATTTTGTTATTGTCAGCACTTAATAAGCAAACATTTTTAATCTTTTCATTAAATTTGTACGTGAATACTCAAAGAACATTTTGGCTCTATTCTTTCTTCTGTATATCAATGATATTTCAAAGTGAATTCTGAGGTTCCATTGTTTTTGGATAATGTGAGATTATACACAAGCTACATTTGTTATGTTCTGCCTGACACAAAATAAATACATGAAAAACTTCAGTGTTTTTTTTGTGGTTTACTTTTCATTGTTGCCACACTGTCTGTGTCCTATGCTTGCTTCAGGCAGATACAGTGAGTACATTATTCTTACAGTTTTGTACAACTCATTAAATTCTAATTACACTGGTTTTACTACATAACTATAATACACCTTATATGTAGCTTCATATTTTACAAAGGTTCATTGCAAAACTAAACCTTTTGTGATGCCAGTGAACTCACTCTCACTTCCAGATTGTTTTACTGGAATTTAATGTGCTGTACAATAGCCTCAGTTAAAATACTTCAGTCACTACTTGCCACCAAGTATATTTGCAGTAATCATTTTCATTATGTGCCTGACATGCATACAACATCCAGGGCTTGGGGCACAAGCTGAGAGAGAGACGATGGAGGTGTCCAATTGCAAGATTAGTATGCAGTACATATCACAAGTAACAGCAAAAACTGACATGAAAATGTATGAGAGAAAAGGGGGAGGAGGAAGAAGAAGAGGGCACCAAATGACTGACTGATTTTTATTTGGTCCCCTTTGTTTAAATTATATACAGAGTATGTAATTCACTTGTGTGGAAAATTATTCTCAGAGCAGATTGATTGATTTTAATTTGGTGCCATTTGATTATATTATGTACAGTGTGTGTAAGTCACTTGTGTGGAAATATGTTCTCAAACTGGCCCTGGTTATATATATTCTCATTATGCAAGTATCTTTTTTATTGCCTCTTATTTGTTAGCTATCTTGTTAAGTGATCAGCCCTTGCTGCAGATATTGCAAATTACTCTTAAAATAAATAAATATAGTGTGACATATGTAAATAAATGGAAAAACCTAATATCATTTGATTACACAATCAAGCATCAGTCATTGGAGTTAGTCACAGCTGTCAAGTACCAAGAAATATCTGGCCTGAGTGACGGGGGTGTCATGGGAAGGGCAGATGCCAGACTTATATTTAAGAAGGGTAATTCCAAAGGAAGTGTAATTCATCCAGGAAGGAGGCTGGTTACACAGTAGTCATTTGGCCAGTTCTTGAATGCTGTTAATTGGTAATGGACCATGACCAAGTAGTATTAAAGGGAGAAATAGAGACAGCCGTAAGGAGAGACAGGATCTTTGTCATTGGTTGTTAAGTTAATGCAATATTGGCACAGAAATCCTAAAAAAAAAAAAAGAAAAAAAACCTCCACTAGGAGAGTCTATAAAAAAGATGTTATGTACTTCATAAACCCTTACTGTCAAAAGTCCGAAATCTCAGTCCAGTGTGACATTATTTTTGGCCCTTAAAATTCCAGTATATAAAGAGTAGTACTGACAGTATTTGCTCCTAAACACCATCTGTGAATGGATAGCAAAGGAAAAACTTATTTTGGTACACGATATACCTTAAGCCAAACACTATGTTGAGGTATGTGGAGTCCAGATGTAGCTGTAATGATGATAAGTAAGCAAAATCGTAGAACCTTAATCTTCAGAGACTGACATCACTTCTTAACCAATAGAGACAACACAAGTTGTGGTGAAACTTACAACTAAATTAGCATATAATACAGCACCATTGTCATTACAGTGATACCATAAAATACCAAGACAGGTAAAAATGTGTCTGACTGTGATAGCATTCACAGTCATTTGGTCGTTTACATAATGAAATTTTTGTCACTAGTGCACTAAATTGTGACATTCATATTTATTCATTGCCTCTAGACAAATGGAGTAAAGTTCACAGAGAAATAAGAGGGTATTTTCTGTTCAGTTTATCATGTCTTACAAATACTACAAGCTGAAGTCATCAATTTTTTACTGTATTAGATAAAAATATAAGAATATTAGTTAAAGTTTAAAAATGAACAATGTGCAAAAGCCTATCCACTAAACTTGGATTCTTATACTTACATGCCAGTACACTTTTTTTTCTTTAAAACAGGGTGTCCAGCAAAGGAGTCTCTGATTTCAAATTAAATATGTATATCAAAAACTAAGATCCATACATGAGTGCAACAAAAGATATGTTCATCGAGAAAGCTGTAAGAATTTTTTCAAAACAGTTCAAAAAGCTGCTAAGATGTGGTGCTGTATGCTGTGCAGCTCTTACACTATCAGTGTGCATAATTAAACTCAGCCTCTGCAAGCAGCCTTTGCAGTCACATCAGAATCTTTTTCAAAATGTCCACCATTTGCAGTACAGAGATGGTGCAAATGAGGAATGAAATTTGCCATCACATTCTGTAGTGTTTCAATGGAAATGGATTCAGATACCACACAGTTTGTCAATTCAAGCTCATCCAATGTGATGGGATGGTTCTGGTAGACAGTGTCTATCAATGCGCTCCACAAAAAGTATTTACAAGGAGTCAGATTGGGCGAATATGCAGGTGAATCTGTCCCTGCACCTGTAAATTTGCAATAATCCAATGCAATGACTCTATTCTGAAGTATTTATGAAGAAAGCAAACCACCTGTTTGGTGTGATGATGTCTGGTCCAATCTTACATGAACCACTTGGTGCCTGGTTGATCCTCCAATGCTAGTTGTGTGGCAACAAATTGTTCCAAAATAGCAACATAACATTCACTAGTGGTTATTTCTTGCATGAAAAAACAGCCAATAATGCCTGTGCTGCCAACCACAGCCCAAAAAGTAACTTTGGGAGAATACAATGGTTTTGCTTTACACAAATGGTGAAGTTTGGCACCCCTAAATCATCGGTTTTATTTATTCATGATGCTGTTCAGGTGGAAGTGTCCTTCATCTGTGAACTATGCACAACCAACATCAAATCATTCATTATCAATCATTTTGAGAATCAGGTTTGCAGAGTCAGCCCCCTGTTTCACAGGTCATACAGGTATGACCTGGTGGTTCGGATTATGAATGGAAACGTGTAGCGTCTGTCTCAGTATCTCCAGCATGCTGCGGCACATCAAACCAGTCTCTGCTGCAATTCTTCAGATGGATATCCTTGACATTTTCAGGAGTAATTACAGCTTGCCAGGTGCTAACTTTCCCCACTAGATCATCAGCCAAAGTGCACGTCTGTAGGAATTTGGTGACGAACTTGTGAATGGCTTTTGGATCGGGTCCTTTTGGAGCTGCACTTTGTTGCTGTGGGAATGTGTTCTAACCTGTAGTATTCCAGTAACAGAAGTATATGTTGTTAAATGAACTACATGGTTTGAGCCTCTTTCTTCGGTATACTAACCTCCTTTCACGTTTCAATTGTGGAACAGATCACTCTGAGCTGGGGTGCACTATTTATAGGCACTATGTATTGTCATTAAAACACCATCTGTTAGCAGCTTTTCAAACTATTTCAAAACTTCTGCATAAAATTTTCACAGCTTTCACAATAAACATACCTTTTGTGGCATTGTTCTGTCAATCTTAGTCTTTGGGATATTTAATTTTGAAATCAGGGACTTGTTTGCTGTATACCCTATGTGACAAAAATACTCTGACATACAGGAACTCATTACAAGAAATAAAATATTTTCTCCATCTATTATCCAACAATCCTGTCTAATGCGTAAAATAGTGTAGTGTTGTTTGTAGTGTCAGAAAACTTTGCGACAATTTTCTCATAGGAATATAAAAGAGAATTTTAAATCTTTAAAGTTTATAAACTAAAGGGAAAGAACATTACTTAAGCACCTCGTATAAATTATCTGACTATTTTGGTTTAAAAGGCTATCAACAGTGAGTTCATTAGGTATTAGAAATGGAGCACTAGTTCAACTGGATAAGTGATGAGACAAGGAGGGAAAGAGGGGGGAGGGGGGGACACAATCAGTTACTGTGAGGGGTTTAAAGTCCTTTAATAAAACACTCTGCTATTTCAAAAGAAGAGCATAATTCTGTGTGTAGTGAGGTATAGCCACAAATAAGAACAAAAAGTGCTAAGTGCATAAAATAAGTGTATTTAGTAGTTTGTGTTGTCACAAAATCTTGAGAGTTTAATTGCAACAAAGTGTGACAGTAGAGAAAATAATAATCTAACTGCAATTTCATTTAAGAAGACAAAACGAATAAGGTGCTTGATAATGCCACACTAGCTAAGTTAGTCTTGCAATAATTATGTACATCTCCAGTATCTTTCCCAATTTATGGTGGCTATCGTGACAACACTGTTTATCAAGCTGAAAGACACCAAGTGTAATGAGCCACTATACATAGATATAATACATTACTCCAAGAAGAATAAGGGAACTTTCTCAGATCATAATACAATGGATGATGAGCTGATAGCAGAACCTAGTTTACAAGCTCTCTCCTTAGGTCCCAGTTTCAGCACATCAAAATAGAAATACAGCTTGACACAGCACAAAGGAAGAAAGGCATTTTAAATTATGCTGATTACACCACTAACTTGTGCCTTCTGATATATGTAAATTGTGGAGTAAAACAATGCTACACATTACAAATGTTTGATGCATTTATATATATATATATATATATATATATATATATATATATATATATATATAGAGGGAAACATTCCATGTGGGAAAAATATATCTAAAAACAAAGATGATGTAACTTACCAAACGAAAGTGTTGGCATGTTTATAGACACACAAACAAACGCAAACACACACACAAAATTCAAGCTTTCACAACCAACGGTTGCTTCATCAGGAAAGAGGGAAGGAGAGGGAAAGACGAAAGGATGTGTGTTTTAAGGGAGAGGGTAAGGAGTCATTCCAATCCCGGGAGCGGAAAGACTTACCTTAGCGGGAAAAAAGGACAGGTACACACTCACACACACACACACACACACACACACACACACACACACACACACACACACACACACACACACACTCTGCGGATGGATGTGTGTGTGTGTGTGTGTGTGTGTGTGTGTGTGTGTGTGTGTGTGTGTGTGGGCGCGCGCGCGCGCGCGCGCGTGCGCGCGGGTGTATACCTGTCCTTTTTTCCCCCTAAGGTAAGTCTTTCCGCTCCCGGGATTGGAATGACTCCTTACCCTCTCCCTTAAAACACACATCCTTTCGTCTTTCCCTCTCCTTCCCTCTTTCCTGATGAAGCAACCATTGGTTGCGAAAGCTTGAATTTTGTGTGTGTGTTTGTGTATGTTTGTGTGTCTATCAACATGCCAACACTTTCGTTTGGTAAGTTACATCATCTTTGCATGCCTCTTCAGGAAAAGCTGATCCATTACCTTATGAAATATATTTTGTGAGATGTGCTCCTCAGCACTAACATATTTGAAGAAATTCATGTTACCATGAAGACAACTATTCTAGTAAATAATGGTTAATTAATGACAATTTTTGTGGGACGTACCATTTTCAACTCAACGTAAAAATACTTTGTAATAAAAATATATTGTTAGAATAGTTTAATTCATAAAACAGCATATCCAAGATAACAGTTGTCTTTGTCAATACAATTTATGTCAAAACCTGCTGAAATGTTGTCATGTATGTATGTTTGTTGTCAGCATCTACATCTCTATTAACATAGATCTGTCATAGTTGTACAGCGTACATCAATGGGTCTAACATTTGCAAGTGGACCACTGACTAATCTTATGTACTTTAGTTATATGAGTGAATGAATTTTGATGAAGTGTTCTTCATTGTTCTGACCTGTTGGCAACATCTTACATCATTCAGAGAGGCTTTAAAAGACCAGGAGATGCTTCTCTTGACTTCTAAATAAGGTATGAAGTAGGAGAACATTGGATATCAAATATGTAGGGGAAATATATGATGTGCAAACAAAATCGCAATTTCATATGAGAGGAATGGCAAATAAAGTGGTGTCCATTACTCTTACATATATAGTTAGGTGACAAGTCATGTAATAGCGATATACACATATACAGATGACAGTAGTATAAATATTATGAAAAGAAAAGTTTCTACTCACCATATAGCGGAGACTCTCACAATTAAAGCTTTCGGCCATTGAGGCCTTCATTGGCAATTGATGACAGACACACATACACACGCGGACACTCACACAAACACAACTCGCACACACGACTGCAGTCGCAGGCAACTGAAACCACACTGACAGTAGTATCATGAACACAAGGTATAAAATGGCAGTGCATTTCCAGCACTGTAGTTGTACTCAGGTGACTCATGTGAAAAAGTTTACAATGTGATTATTACCACACAATGGGAACTAACAGACTTTGAGCGCAGAATGGTAGTTGGAGTTGGACACATGGGACATTCCATTTTGGAAATCATTAGCAAATTTGATATTCTGTGGTCCACAGTGTTGAGAGTATGCTGAGAATACAAAATTTCAGGCATTACCTGTGAACATTGACAATGCAGTGGCTGACAGCCTTCACTTAATGACTGAGAGCAGTGGCATTTCCATAGAGTTGTTGGTACTAACAGACAAGCAACACTGCATGAAATAACCACAGAAATTGATGTGGGATTTTTGACAAACATGCAAGCTAGTAGTGGTTCCATAATGGTGTGGGCTGTGTTTACATGGAATGAATAGACTGGGTCCTCTGGATGTTCGGCTACTTTGGAGACCATTTACAGCCATTCATGGATATCACATACTCTAACAATGGTGGAATTTGTATGGATTGAAACACGCCATGTCACCAGGCCACAATTGTTCATGATTGGCTTGAAGGACAGTTCAAGCAAATGGTATGGGCACCCAGATTGTCTGTCGTGAATCCTATAGAACGTGTATGGGATGTAATCGAGAGGTCAGTTCGTGCACAAAATCCTGCACTAGCAACACATTCTCAATTATGAATGACTATTGAGCAGCATGGGTCAATTTTTCTGCAGGGTACTTCCAACGACTTGTTGAGTGCATGCCGCATTGAGTTGCTGCACTACGCCAGGGAGGTGGAGGTCCGACACGATATTAAGAGGTATCCCATGACTTTTGTCACCTCAGTGTACATTCTTATCACTTCCAGACACCCACAAGAAACTAAAATTAAAATTTATTTTTCCATTTTGAATTATTGCAAATTATGTAACTGAATATGGTACGTATAAAATTTATTTTCATTGCATTCAGCAGAGAATAAACATTATGTGTAATTCTAGTGTCCCAGATACATTCAAACATCAGCAAATGTGGATTAACATGTAGTACAGAGCTTCACAACATACGTGCTCGCGGGAGAACAGTTGTTCACAAACATACGTGGAACCGAACATTGATATTATTGTAGCCGCCAGTTTGTGCAAACGAGGAAATCTATCCTGAGGGAAGTGTCTGTAGAATTCCAAAATGTTTTTCTTGTTCTGAAATTTGTCTCTGTATTCTCTGTCACACTGCAGGTCAATAATTTCTAGTTGCAGCTCAGGACGAATCTCTTCAATATTCGCTGAATATGGAGAGGAGAACAGATCAAAATCACTGTCTAGTGCTGTCAGATCTTGAAAGCGTTGATCAAATTCTTCCTTAAGGGCAACTAAACTATGTGAATAACGTTCACAGTCTTTGTGAACATCTTGCATGGATGATAATTTAGGAAAATGAGCTAGATTTACTGTTTCCAGCTGACTCATCCAAAGCGCCAATTTCATTTTAAAAGCTCATATTCGATCTATGAAACGAGTAATTAGCAGATCTTTACCTTGTAGTGAAATATTCAAAGCATTCAGATGGCTAGTTAAATCTGCTAAGAACGCGAGATCACATTTCCATGAAGGCTCTTTCAATTCAGGAACACACATGTTATTTATTTCCATGAACATATTTATCTCATTTGATAGGCAAAAAAATCGATTTAATAATTCGCCACGACTAAGCCAGCGGAGCTCGCTGTAATAAGGCAGGCTACCATACTGGCTTTCTACATCCTCAAGAAAGCTTTTAAATTGCCTGTGTTGTAGCCCATGCTTCATTATATAATTGGTTGTACGAACAACAACACTCATCACATTTTTTAGAGTGATACTCTTTGCACATAAGTTTTCCTGGTGGATCACACAATGAACGCCCCTTGTTTCATTCGGCACGGTCAGTTTTTGCATTTTCTCCTTCAACAGCGCAACGAAACATGATTTTTTCCCTGTCACCGCTGGTGCACCGTCTGTAGACACTGAAACTAAAGAATTCTACGACAATTCTATATTTTCAACACTTTCTTCAACACGACTTAAAAATCACCGCCGGTTGTAGCGTTCTTCATAGCTACTACATCGAGGAGCTCTTCACTCACCTGAAGATCTCTGTTAACACCTCTAATAAATATGGCACGCTGCGCTGTTCCAAGGAAAGGCTGTTGGGGAAAGGCGCCTTACATGGTGCATCGGGTCCATCGTGCATTGAGATCTTTAGCCCACTTTCTCATCGTCATATTTCAGTCCCACTTCCTGGGTGTGTTTTGCAACATGCACTATGCAGTGTCACTTTCTGTGTCAAAGATAACCATGGACTTCTTTGCATCTGATATCCAGCACGGTAGCCAGTCCATTGTGGTGGGGCCGCCATGTACCCTGTTGGTTGTAGCCCCCAACCACACAGGGATCGCTCTGCTGATGCCTGCGGCGTTAACTCCCCACATATGCCAAGGGTCAGATGCCCAACCCCCTACGGCAGTGGGACTCCCAGCAATGAGCATCCTGCGAGGTGGTCTTTGCTGCAGCTGGGTGACACCTGTTGGGAGGGCCCCTGGTTGGAGTGGGTGGCATCAGGGCAAATGACACGTGGTGAAGCACAGTCCATCATCTCGTGCTGGTAGTGAATCACCAGCAGTCTCTATGCGTTCATGAGCTCCGTTCAATGCACACAAGTATGATCCCAAATCATTCCCATCCCTGGACACACCATGGGTGGAACGTCAGTCTAAGGATGGCAGTGGATCTTATTCGCCCCTTTACCTTGTATGTTCGAGAGATGATGGGGAATCTTTCATAACAATGAAGCCTCAGTTTTTTCTTGAGCATTTAGAGGACAAGTTTGGGGAGGTGGAGGGCTTGTCCAAAATAAGATCTGGTCAGTCTTAATCAAAACAGCATCCTCTGACCAGCCATGGGCGTTACTCACATGTGACGAGCTGGGGAATGTTTTTGCAACCATCAGAGCTTAAATATGGTCCATGGTATCATATTTGTACATTTCGTCCAGCGTGTCCTCCGGGGTTTGAGGGATAATCAGGTTGCCACAAGTACCTTCATCTTGGCCTTCGAGGGTGATACATTGCCCAAGAAGGTCAAGGTGACGGTCTAGGGCTCTGATGTAAAGCCCTAAATCCCTCCCTCGATGCAGTGCTTTAAGTGCTGGAAGATCGGCCGTATGTCTTCCCTCTGTACTTCCTGCATCACATGTTGAGATTGTGGACGCCCATCACATCCCAATAATCCATGTGCCCTGCCTCCCATCTGTGTCAACTGCAGAGAGCACCATTCACCTTGCTCGCCAGACTGCAGGATTCTCCAGAAGGAAAAAAAGATCATGGACTACAAGACCCTGGACTGACTGACCTACATTGAGGCTAAGAGAAAATTTGAACACCTGCATCCTGTACATATGACATCGTCTTACGCCGCCACTACAACAGTTCTGGCACCATCAGCTCCACCAACGCCAGTCACCTCTCAGAGCCAGAAGACAGCGCCTGCCCCCTTGATGGCGTGGTGCATTTCTCTCCCTGTTGCTCCCACACCACTTACTTCAGGAGCAACACTCCCCCCAACCATCAGGGACGTCCGTCCGCACTTCTAAGCCGGAGAATCGTAAGTCTTCTTTGGCTTCTCTCGCTAGGAAGGGGTCCCTTGGGTCACTCCCTTCCCTGATTTCTGCTAGTGGGAAAGATGACACCTGACAGTGGCTGAAGAGCTCAAAAGTAGCTGGTCGTAGTGCTTCATGCTCATCCTCAGTCCTGGAGACTGAGCCAGTGAAGTCCACCCAGCCAGGGAAACCCAAGGAGCAGTGAGAGAAATCCAAAAAGAAGCTCCCTAAGACCAAGGAAATTGCGGTGGCACCCACACCACCGCTACCTACAAGCTCTAAGTCTGAGGATGGGGTGAAGATTCTGGCGTCTGCTGAGGACCTAGATCTCACCAGACACTCAGACACAATGGATATAGACTGCTCAGGCAATAAGTCGGTGGCAGCAGGTGACTCTGTGGCGTAAACTCTCTTATTGAATGTTCCATGCCTTCCCAGTCTCACTATGACGTCATCCTACAGTGAAATTTCGGCGGTTTTTTCCATCACCTGGATGAGCTGCAGCAACTGTTAAGCTTTGCACCTGCTATCTGCATTGCCCTCCAGGAAACCTGGTTCCCCGCAATGCGGACCCCTGCTATAAGGGGTATTACAGGAACCGTAGCGACTATAATCGAGTCTCAGGTGGAGTTTGCGTTTATGTGCTAAACTGATTCTTTAGTGAAACTGGGCCTCTTCAAACCCCTCTTGAATCTGTGGCTCTCAGAATAAGATCGACACAGGAAATAACTGTCTGCAATGTATATCTTCCTCCAGATGGTGCAGTACCCCTGAATATATTAGCTGTACTGACTGATCAACTCCCTGAACCTTTTCTACTTTTGGGAGATTTTAACGTCCATAACCCCTTGTAGGGCGGCACTGTGTTTACTGTCGGAGGCAGAGATGTCGAAATTTTGCTGTCTCAGTTCGACCTCCGCCTCTTAAATACTGGGGCCGCCACACATTTCAGTGTGGCTCATGGTAGTTACTCGACCATTGATTTATCAATTTGCACATGACGACCTGTGTGGTAGTGACTACTTCCACATCTTCCTGTCACTGTCCCAGCGTCAGGCCCACGGACGCCTGCCCAGATGGGCTTTAAACAAGGCGGACTGGGAAACTTTCACCTCTGCTGTCACCATTGAATCTCCCCCGCACGATAACATCGATGTGATGTTTGAACAGGTGACTACAAAAATTGTTTCTGCGGCAGAAAACGCGGCGTCAGGTAGTCCCTTGGTGGTCGCTGGAAGTCGCTGAAGAAATTAAGGATCGTCGGCGAGCTCTACAATGTCATAAGCAGCACCCTTCCCTGGAGTGCCTCATAGCCTTTAAACAGCCTGCGTTTGCCAATTTATCAAAAGACGGAAGCTGGAGTGCCGGGAGAGATGTGTGTCGACTAGTGGGTGTCATACGTCACCTTCCCAACTCTGGGCAAAGATGAAACATCTTTTCGGTTACCAGACCCCAGGCTGGCCAGTGTGGCTGAGTGGTTCTAGGCGCTTCAGCCTGGAACCGCGTAACCGCTACACTCGCAGGTTCAAATCCTGCCTCAGGCATGGATGTGTGTGATGTCCCTAGGTTAGTTAGGTTTAAGTAGTTCTAAGTTCTAGGGGACTGATGACCTCAGATGTTAAGTCCCATAGTGCTCAGAGCCAGAGAATTCCCCCCCCCCCCCCCCCCCCCCCCAACCTTTCGCACTCTCAAACTGCGGCTGGAAGGGAAAGTCCTCTCATTCATTACGCGCCACAGTGAATCCTATAACACCCCATTTACAGAGTGGGAGGTCCTCAGTGTCCTTGCACATTGCCCTGATGCAGCTCCTGCGCCTGGTCGGATCCACAGCCAAATGATTAAACATCTCTCATCTGACTACATCTACATCTACATCCATACTGCGCAAGCCACCTGACAGTGTGTGGCGGAGGGTACTTTAAGTACCTCTATCGGTTCTCCCTTCTATTCCAGTCTCTTATTGTTTGCGGAAAGAAAGATTATCGGTATGCCTCTGTGTGGGCTCTAATCTGTCTGATTTTATCCTCATGGTCTCTTCGCGAGATATACGTAGGAGGGAGCAAGAGCAACGGTGACCCAGCTGTTACTGTGTTCATTTGTATCCTTGTTAGCGAGAATGAAGTTCAAAACTCCACCGCAAAACACCAGAGCCACATGCAAGATGACTTGGGTGCCTACAAAATCCTTGGTAGTAATAGAAATGTTGTCTATTGCTTTAAAAGCTGTAAGACGCGAACGCCTACTCCTCCAAAAGCGACATATCCTCGTGATCTTGAAACGGATCTGGTGCGATGGCGTCTTTCCATCGCAATGGCGGGAGAGCACCATCATTCCAGTGCTCAAAC
This sequence comes from Schistocerca serialis cubense, assembly GCF_023864345.2. NCBI lineage: Eukaryota > Metazoa > Arthropoda > Insecta > Orthoptera > Acrididae > Schistocerca > Schistocerca serialis. The sequence continues at coordinate 1,013,968,866 of NC_064640.1, forward strand.
CCGGTAAATACCGTCTTGATGTGGATAGCTATCGGCCCATCAGCCTCACCAAGGTTCTTTGTAAGCTGCTGGAACGTATGGTGTGTCGGTGGTTGGGTTGGGTCCTGGAGTCACGTGGCCTACTGGCTCCATGTCAGGGTGGCTTCCGCCAGCGCCACTCTGCCACTGATAATCTTGTGTCCTTCGAGTCTGCCATCCGAACAGCCGTTTCCAGACGCCAGCACCCGGTTGCCGTATTTTTTTACTTACGTAAAGCATATGACACGACCTGACGACATCATATCCTTGCCACATTGAATGAATGGGGTCTCCGGGGTCCGCTCCCGATTTTCATCCAAAACTTCCTGTTGCTCGCTACTTTCTGTGTCCAAGTTGGTGCCTCCAATAGTTCCATCCATATCCAGGTGAACAGAGTCCCATAGGGCCCTGTATTGAATGTGTCTATATTTTTAGTGGCCACTAACAGTGGAGCAGCAGCTGTCGGGCCTTCCGTGTCACCTTCTCTGTATGCATACGACTTCTGTATTTTGTACTGCTGCTCTAGTACTGGTGTTGCTGAGCGTCGCCAGCAGGGAGCCACCCACAAGGCGCAGTTATGGGCTCTAGTCCACGGCTTCCAGTTTTCCGCCATGAAGACGTGTGTCATACATTTCTGTCGGCGTCATACCATTCATCCAGGACCAGCACTTTACCTTAATGATGATCCACTCACTGTAGTGGAGACGTACTGATTCTTACGCCTGGTTTTCGACACTCGGTTTACTTGGCTTCCTAATCTTCGTCAGCTTAAACGGAAGTGTTGACAGCACCTCAATGCCCTCCATTGCCTGAGCAACACCAGTGGGGTGCAGATCGCTCTACGCTGCTACAGCTCTACAGAGCCCTTGTTCAATCCCGCCTTGACTTGGAAGTGTGATTTATAATTCAGCGGCGTCCTCAGCATTGCGTTTGCTCGACCCACTGCACCATTGCGGAGTTTGACTAGCGACAGGAGCTTTTAGGACAAGTCCGGTGACAAGTGTACTGGTGGAGGCTGGAGTGCCTCCATTGAAGATCAGATGTGCACAAGTGTTCGTCAGTTACGTTGCACACATTCATAGCTTTTCTGAACATCCTAATTACCGTCTTCTTTTCCCAAACATAGCGGTTCATCTCCCGCATAGGCGCCCAGGTCAGGGCTAACAATTACAGTGCGTGTGCGATCGCTTCTGTCTGAAGTGGAGTCCTTCCCTTCACCACCTCTCCTCGAGGTCTATTCACATACACCTACGTGGTATAGCTGTAGGCTGAAGCTTTGCCTGGATCTTTCACGTGGCCCTAAGGACTCCATTAACCCTGCAGCTCTCCGCTGTCACTTCCACTCGATTCTTGAAGTGTTCCGGGGCTCTGAAGTGGTTTACACCGATGGCTCGGTGGCTGATGGTGATGTTGGCTTCGCCTTTGTCCACAAAGGCCATATTGAACAGCATTCCTTTCCCGACGGCTGTGTTGTATTCACTGCAGAGCCAGTGGCCATATCTCATGCACTTCAGTATATATGTTCATGTTCCAGGGAATCGTTTCTTCTGTGTACTGACTCCTTGAGCAGCTTACAAGCTGTCGACCAGTGCTACCCTCGCCATCCTTTGGTGGCGTCCAGCCAGGAGTCCATCTATGCCCTGGACCAGTCCCATCGTTCAGTGGTGTTTGTGTGGACCCCAGGACACGTCGACATCCCAGACAACGAACTTGCCAACAGGCTGGCCAAACAGGCTACGCGGAAACCGCTTCTGGAGATGGGCATCTCTGAACCTGACCTGCATTCTGACTTATGCTGCAGGGTTTTTCGGCTTTGGGAGACGGAATGGCATAACAGTACACACAACAAACTACGTGTCATTAAGGAGACTATGAATGTGTGAAAGACTTCCATGCGAGCCTCTCGCAGGGAATCAGTTGTCCTCTGTTGGCTCTGCATTGGCCACGCTTGAGCTAACCACAGTTACCTCCTGCACTGTGAAGACCCACCTGAGTGTCGGTGCGGTGCTCGGTTGACAATGGCCCATATTCTGGTGCACTCTCCCACTTTGACTGCTCAGCGACGAAATCTTGGGTTACCGGACTTGTTGCCACTCATTTTATCTGACAACGCCTCATTGGCTGATTTAGTCTTACGTTTCATTCGTGAGGGTGGGTTTTATCATTTGATCTAAGTTTTAGCGCATGTCTCCTAGTCCCTCTGTGTCCTCCAACCTAGTGCTTTTAGGGTGGAGGTTTTAATGTGTTGCAGAGTGTCTGGCTTTTCCTTTTTCTTCTCGTGGTTGGCCAGCCACTGTAATCTGCTTTCTAGCTTTAGTCTCTTCTGTTTCTAGCGTCTGTCTGTTGTTTTCTGGTCCTCTTTTGCTCCTTTTAGTAATTTTAGTCTCTTCTGTTTCTAGAGTCTGTTGTTTTCTGGTCCTCTTTTGTTCCTTTTAGTGTCTGTTGCCTTTCCTCTGTTGGCTCAAAAGGCTCTGAGCACTATGGGACTTAACTCCTGAGCTCATCAGTCCCCTAGAACTTAGAACTACTGAAACCTAACTAACCTAAGGACATCACACATATCCATGCCCAAGACAGGATTCGAACCTGCATTCGTAGCAGCCACGTGGTTCCGGACTGAAGCGCATAGAACTGCTCGACCACTTTGGCCGGCTTTCCTTCGTTCTTGGGGTTTTTGTTTTCTTACCGTTTTGTGTTATATGTCTTGTCTGTTTGATTCTCACACTTGTGACATTTTTCCCCCCCATGAACCATGGACCTTGCAGTTGCTGGGGAGGCTTGCGTGCCTCAACGATACACATAGCCGTACCGTAGGTGCAACCACAATGGAGGGGTATCTGTTGAGAGGCCAGACAAATGTGTGGTTTCTGAAGAGGAGCAGCAGCCTTTACAGTAGTTGCAGGGGCAAATAGTCTGGATGATTGACTGATCTGGCCTTGTAACACTAACCAAAACGGCCTTGCTGTGCTGGTACTGCGAACGGCTGAAAGCAAGGGGAAACTACAGCCATAATTTTTCCCGAGGTCATGCAGCTTTACTGTATGATTAAATGATGATGGCGTCCTCTTGGGTAAAATATTCCGTAGGTAAAATAGTCCCCCATTCGGATCTCCGGGCGGGGACTACTCAAGAGGACGTCGTTATCAGGAGAAAGAAAACTGGCATTCTACGGATCAGAGTGTGGAATGTCAGATCCCTTAATCAGGCAGGTAGGTTAGAAAATTTAAAAAGGGAAATGCATAGGTTAAAGTTAGATATAGTGGGAATTAGTGAAGTTCGGTGGCAGGAGGAACAAGACTTTTGGTCAGGTAAATACAGGGTTATAAATACAAAATCAAATAGGGGTAATGCAGGAGTAGGTTTAATAATGAATAAAAAAATAGGAGTGCAGGTAAGCTACTACAAACAGCATAGTGAACGTATTATTGTGGCCAAGATAGACACGAAGCCCACACCTACTACAGTAGTACAAGTTTATATATCAACTAGCTCTGCAGATGATGAAGAAATTGATGAAATGTATGATGAGATAAAAGAAATTATTCAGGTAGTGAAGGGAGACGAAATTTTAATAGTCATGGGTGACTGGAATTCGACAGTAGGAAAAGGAAGAGAAGGAAACGTAGTAGGTGAATATGGATTGGGGTTAAGAAATGAAAGAGGAAGCCGCCTGGTAGAATTTTGCTCAGAGCATAACTTAACCATAGCTAACACTTGGTTCAAGAATCATGAAAGAAGGTTGTATACATGGAAGAAACCTGGAGATACTAAAAGGTTTCAGATAGATTATATAATGGTAAGACAGAGATTTAGGAACCAGATTTTAAATTGTAAGACATTTCCAGGGGCAGATGTGGACTCTGACCACAATTTATTGGTTATGAACTGTAGATTAAAACTGAAGAAACTGCAAAAAAAAAAAAAAAAAAAAAGGGAGGGGGGGGGGGGGGGAACTTACGGAGATGGGACCTAGATAGACTGACTAAACCAGAGGTTGTACAGAGTTTCAGGGAGAGCATAAGGGAACAATTGACAGGAATGGGGGAAAGAAATACAGTAGAAGAAGAATGGGTAGCTTTGAGGAATGAAATAGTGAAGGCAGCAGAGGATAAAGTACGTAAAAAGACGAGGGCCATTAGAAATCCTTGGGTAACAGAAGACCTACTGAATTTAATTGACTAAAGGAGAAAATATAAAAATGCAGTAAATGAAGCAGGCAAAAAGGAACACAAACGTCTCAAAAATGAGATCGTCAGGAAGTACAAAATGGCTAAGCAGGGATGGCTAGAGGACAAATGTAAGGATGTAGAGGCTTATCTCACGAGGGGTAAAATAGATACTGCCTATAGGAAAATTAAAGAGACCTTTGGAGAAAAGAGAACCACTTGCATGAATATCAAGAGCTCAGATGGAAACGCAGTTCTAAGCAAAGAAGGGAAAGCAGAAAGGTGGAAGGAGTATATAGAGGGTCTATACAGGGGCGACGTTCTTGAGGACAATATTATGGAAATGGAAGAGGAGGTAGATGAAGATGAAATGGAAGATATGATACTGCGTGAAGAGTTTGACAGAGCACTGGAAGACCTAAGCCGAAACAAGGCCCCAGGAGTAGACAACATTCCAACATTTATCTGCTGCGGAAGCAAGACGTAAATAGTAGTGAAATCCTAAACTCAGATTGGAATGTATACCGCAGAGACAGGCTGGACAGTGAAGGGGGAGGCGTGTTAGAGCGATAAGAAGTGCAATAGTATCGAAGGAAATTGACGGAGATCCGAAATGTGAAATGATTTGGGTGAAGGTCACGGTTAAAGCAGGATCAGACATGGTAATTGGATGTCTCTATAGGCCCCCTGGCTCAGCAGCTGTTGTGGCTGAGCACCTGAAGGATAATTTGGAAAATATTTCGAGTAGATTTCCCCACCATGTTATAGTTCTGGGTGGAGATTTTAATTTGCCGGATATAGACTGGGAGACTCAGACGTTCATAACGGGTGGCAGGGACAAAGAATCCAGTGAAATTTTTTAAAGTGCTTTATCTGAAAACTACCTTGAGCAGTTAAACAGAGAACCGACTAGTGGCGATAACACATTAGACCTTCTGGTGACAAACAGACCCGAACTATTTGAAAAAGTTAACGCAGAACAGAGAATCAGCGATCATAAAGCGGTTACGGCATCGATGATTTCAGCCGTAAATAGGAATATTAAAAAGGGTAGGAAGATTTTTCTGTTTAGAAAAAGTGACAAAAAGCAGATTTCAGAGTACCTGTTGGCTCAACACAAAAGTTTTGTCTCAAGTACAGATAGTGTTGAGGATCAGTGGACAAAGTTCAAAACCGTCGTACATAATGCGTTAGATGAGTATGTGAAAAGCAAGATCGTAAGAGATGGAAAAGAGCCACCGTGGTACAACAACCGAGTTAGAAAACTGCTGCGGAAGCAAAGGGAACTTCACAGCAAACATAAACATAGCCAAAGCCTTGCAGACAAACAAAAATTACGCGAAGCGAAATGTAGTGTGAGGAGGGCTATGCGAGAGGCGTTCAATGAATTCGAAAGTAAAGTTCTGTGTACTGACTTGGCAGAAAATCCTAAGAAATTTTGGTCTTATGTCAAAGCGGTAGGTGGATCAAAACAAAATGTCCAGACACTCTGTGACCAAAATGGTACTGAAACAGAGGATGACAGACTAAAGGCCGAAACACTAAATGTCTTTTTCCAAAGTTGTTTCACAGAGGAAGATTGCACTGTAGTTCCTTCTCTAGATTGTTGCACTGATGACAAAATGGTAGATATCGAAATAGACGACAGAGGGATAGAGAAACAATTAAAATCGCTCAAAAGAGGAAAGGCCTCTGGACCTGATGGGATACCAGTTCAATTTTACACAGAGTACGCGAAGGAACTTGCCCCCCGTCTTGCAGCGGTGTACCGTAGGTCTCTAGAAGAGCGTAGCGTTCCAAAGGATTGGAAAACGGCACAGGTCATCCCCGTTTTCAAGAAGGGACGTCGAGCAGATGTGCAGAACTATAGACCTATATCTCTAATGTCGATCAGTTGTAGAATTTTGGAACACGTATTGTGTTCGAGTATAATGACTTTTCTGGATACTAGAAATCTACTCTGTAGGAATCAGCATGGGTTTCGAAAAAGACGGTCATGTGAAACCCAGCTCGTCCACGAGACTCAGAGGGCCATAGACACGGGTTCACAGGTAGATGCCGTGTTTCTTGACTTCCGCAAGGCGTTCGATACGGTTCCCCACAGTCGTTTAATGAACAAAGTAAGAGCATATGGACTATCGGACCAATTGTGTGATTGGATTGAGGAGTTCCTAGATAACAGGACGCAGCATGTCATTCTCAATGGAGAGAAGTCTTCCGAAGTAAGAGTGATTTCAGGTGTGCCGCAGGGGAGTGTCATAGGACCGTTGCTATTCACAATATACATAAATGACCTTATGGATGACATCGGAGGTTCACTGAAGCTTTTTGCAGATGATGCTGTGGTGTATCGAGAGGTTGTAACAATGGAAAATTGTACTGAAATGCAGGAGGATCTGCAGCGAATTGACGCATGGTGCAGGGAATGGCAATTGAAACTCAATGTAGACAAGTGTAATGTGCTGCGAATACACAGAAAGATAGATCCTTTATCATTTAGCTACAAAATAGCAGGTCAGCAACTGGAAGCATTTAATACCATAAATTATCTGGGAGTACGCATTACGAGTGATTTAAAATGGAATGATCATATAATGTTGATCGTCGGTAAAGCAGATGCCAGACTGAGATTCATTGGAAGAATCCTAAGGAAATGCAATCCGAAAACAAAGGAAGTAGGTTACAGTACGCTTGTTCGCCCACTGCTTGAATACTGCTCAGCAGTGTGGGATCTGTACCAGATAGGGTTGATAGAAGATATAGAGAAGATCCAACGGAGAGCAGCGCGCTTTGTTACAGGATCATTTAGTAATCGCGAAAGCGTTACGGAGATGATAGATAAACTCCAGTGGAAGACTCTGCAGGAGAGACGCTCAGTAGCTCGGTACGGGCTTTTGTGAAAGTTTCGAGAACATACCTTGACCGAAGAGTCAAGCAGTATATTGCTCCCTCCTACGTATATCTCGCGAAGAGACCATGAGGATAAAACCAGAGAGATTAGAGCCCACACAGAGGCATACCGACAATCCTTCTTTCCACGAACAATACGAGACTGGAATAGAAGGGAGAACCGATAGAGGTACTCAAGGTACCCTCCGCCACACACCGTCAGGTGGCTTGCGGAGTATGGATGTAGATGTAGAATATAATAATTCCAATCCCAAAGAAAGAAGGTCTTGACAGATGTGAAAATTATCGAACTATCAGTTTAATCAGCCACAGCTGCAAAATACTAACGCGAATTCTTTACAGACGAATGGAAAAACTGGTAGAGGCCGACCTCGGGGAAGATCGGTTTGGATTCCGTAGAAATGTTGGAACACGCGAGGCAATACTGACCCTACGACTTATCTTAGAAGAAAGATTAAGGAAAGGCAAACCTACGTTTCTAGCATTTGTAGACTTAGAGAAAGCTTTTGACAATGTTGAATGGAATACTCTCTTTCAAATTCTGAAGGAGGCAGGGATAAAATACAGGGAGCGAAAGGCTATTTACAATTTGTACAGAAAGTAGATGGCAGTCATAGGAGTCAGGGACATGAAAGGGAAGCAGTGGTTGGGAAGGGAGTGAGACAGTGTTGTGGCCTATCCCCGATGCTATTCAATCTGTATATTGAGCAAGCAGTAAAGGGAACAAAAGGAAAGTTCGGAGTAGGTATTAAAATCCATGGAGAAGAAATAAAAACGTTGAGGTTCGCCGATGACATTGTAATTCTGTCAGAGACAGCAAATGACTTGGAAGAGCAGTTGAGCGGAATGGACAGTGTCTTGAAAGGAGGGTATAAGATGAACATCAACAAAAGCAAAACGAGGATAATGGAATGTAGTCGAATTAAGTCGGGTGATGCTGAGGGAATTAGATTAGGAAATGAGACACTTAAAGTAGTAAAGGCGTTTTGCTATTTGGGGAGCAAAATAACTGATGATGGTCGAAGTAGAGAAGATATAAAATGTAGACTGGCAATGGCAAGGAAAGCGTTTCTGAAGAAGAGAAATTTGTTAACATCGAGTATAGATTTAATTGTCAGGAAGTCGTTTCCGGAAGTATTTGTATGGAGTGTAGCTATGTATGGAAGTGAAACATGGACGATAAACAGTTTAGACAAGAAGAGAATAGAAGCTTCCGAAATGCGGTGCTACAGAAGAATGCTGAAGATTAGATGGGTAGATCACATAACTAATGATGAGGTATAGTGGTATAGTGTGCGCGGCGGCCGCTAGGCTGGGTTGTGCCACAGACGGCAAAAGTTTGTATAACTGCCAACTGGTGGGTGGCTACGAGTGACAAACAAGTGAGCTACGCAAAACAAGGTTGGTACACTGGTTATTAGTAACCGAAGGCACCGCTGTCGAGCTTGGTGGTGGTAGTGGGCCCAAATGAACAGCTGGCAATGGCAATGGCAAGGAAAGCGTTTCTGAAGAAGAGAAATTTGATAACATCGAGTATAGATTTAATTGTCAGGAAGTCGTTTCCGGAAGTATTTGTATGGAGTGTAGCTATGTATGGAAGTGAAACATGGACGATAAACAGTTTAGACAAGAAGAAAATAGAAGCTTCCGAAATGCGGTGCTACAGAAGAATGCTGAAGATTAGATGGGTAGATCACATAACTAATGATGAGGTATTGAATAGAATTGGGGAGAAGAGGAGTTTGTGGCACAACTTGACTAGAAGAAGGGATCGGTTGGTAGGACATGTTCTGAGGCATCAAGGGATCACCAATTTAGTGCTGGAGGGCAGCGTGGAGGATAAAATTCGTAGAGGGAGACCAAGAGATGAATACACTAAGGAGATTCAGCAGGATGTAGGCTGCAGTAGGTACTGGGAGATGAAGAAGCTTGCACAGGATAGAGTAGCATGGAGAGCTGCATCAAACCAGTCTCAGGACTGAAGACCACAACAACAACAACGTGGCATTGATTTATTAGGAACAAGGGACCGATGACCTCGTAGTTTGGTCCGTTCCCCCCTCTTTTAAACCAACTTTCACCTGGCCGCGGTCGGCTGTGTACTATCCAGCTGACGGGCGGGGAGCAGGATGAGGTGATGGTAGTGGGTGCTCCATTTGCATCTCTGCATGGACATCCTAGCTGTGCTTTGCGAGCTGGACGGTACTGGTGGTGCTCTGATCATATTGGCGCAATGCTAGATTCCTTGTTGCACTTCTTTGGTATCGTTTGTCTCTGTTGACGAGATTGTTGTAAACCTGTATTTCAATAGCTACCTTTATGATGCTGTCCCAGTAGATGGTTGCTTGAAAAAGCACCTTGGTGTTCTGGAAATGAAAGATGTGGTCTTCCCTGAGGCTACACTCAGCTATTGCTGATTTTTTTGTTTGTCCCAGTAGCACATGCCAAATGTGCTACTTGCAGTGTTTTAAAATACAGTTCTGCATTTGTCCAATGTACTTTTGGCCACATTCACAGGCGATTTTGCATATTCCTTGTAAATAGATTTTCAGTGGTTCTTCTGCAGAGCCGAGCCATTCTTTCATCATTGTCAGTGATTAGAGGATGGGTTTTATGTTGGAGTTTTTGAGTAGCCTCACAGTTTTGACTAAGCGTGTTTCCAGGTATGTAAGGAAAACGTGGCTCTTTTCTTCTTCCTGTACCCGATTTCTAGAATCTTGTCTCTTCTTGTATACCCTACTAATCTGCACACTTTGCAGGCTACTTCCTTCAGGTGCTGTAGTTTATCCAGGAGGTTTTTCTAATCGCAGATGACATGCACCATATGTACCAGTGTGGTCGGCACTGTCTGTTGTTGCACTGGATGGTGGTAACTCATTGCATGCAAGTACAGCTCTGTGTTGTCTTTATCCTATATAATGAGTGGCCTAGTGTACCGTCTGCCATCTTACTTATTAGTCTGTCCTGGAAAGGAAGACAACCATTCTCCTCTATTTCCATAGTGAAAGGAATTGCATGATAGATGCTGGTAAGGTGGTCCAGAAACTTGTGCAGTATCTGTGTGCCATGCTCCCATGCCATAAATGTATCGTTGACATAATGGGAGAAGTGCTTGGGTTTCTAGTAAGTGGTCTGAAGAGCCATCTCCTCAAAGTGTTATACATAGAGGTTTGTAGTCCCTGGAACCAGTGGGGACCCCAAGGTCTGTCCATCCATTTTTTTCCTAAAACTTTCCATTCCATTTGAAGTAGGTGGTCGTCAGTGCGTGTTTGAAGAGAGTAGCGATTTGCAGTTCGAAATGTTGAGACAGCAGCGCCAAGGAGTTTTTCAGAGATTTTTTTGTGAATAGCAATGTAGTGTTGAAACTCATGAGCAGGTCATATCTTTGTAATAGCATATCCTTAAATATTTTCATGAAATCGGCCGAGTTCTTAACGTGATGACCACAGTGTCCCACAAGGGGCTTTAGAAATGTCACCAGACATTTGGCCTGTCCGCAGTTGAATGAATTGATTGTATCGAGTATTGGCCACAGACGCACCCCTTCCTTGTGGATTTTCGGCAGTCACTGGCGCCCTGAGATACAGCCACTTCTTCTCTGCCTCTGACAGATTTGAGCGCTTCAGCAGAGCCACGGTTTTCCTGGTGATTGTTGAGGCTCGATCCACCTTGAGTTTCCTGTATACTGATTCCTTTAGTAGCGAACCAAATTTACGATGGTAGTCGAAAGTGCATTCCTTTTGTCTGCTGGAGGAACTGTAATGTCAGGATCATCTCGCAGTGATCAGATAGCCCCCAGTTCTGCACCATTATGTTCGCTTTCATAAGTCGGGACTTTATGATGATTCCTCTGCTTCTCCTTTGGCAGGCAGTCCGGAGGCCTATACTGAGATGGGACATTATTAGCGGCATGGGGAAAAGAATCTGAAGCCTGCCAAAGGAAGAAGCAGAAGAAATCTGATGGGGAAACTGTAGGGTCAACGAAGTGTCCCTCCTTCTGAAAGCAAACATGATGGATGCAGAACTGGAGGCTATCTGCTCACTGAGATATGATGATAACACAATGATTCTTCAAGCAGACAAAGAGAATGCAACAATGCTGATACACACTGTCAACTACTATCATAAATTTGGTCTGCTGCTACAGGACCTAGCTTCCAGGAAGCTCAAGAGGTCTCTAACCTCGACAATGACTAAGAAAACCGTGGCTCTGCTGAAGCGCTCAAATCTGTCAGAGGCAGAGAAGAAGTGGCTGTATCTCAGGGCGCCAGTGACTGCCGAAAATCCACAAGGAAGGGGTGCCTCTGTGACCAATAGTTGACACCCTCAGTTCACACAATTACATACAGACTGTCCAAATATCTGGTGACACTTCTAAAACCCCTTGTGAGACACTGTCATCATCATGTTAAGAACTGGGCCGATTTCGTGAAAGTATTTAAGGATATGTGATTACAAAGATATGACCTGCTTGTGAGTTTCAACATTACATTGCTGGTCCTGAAAGTGCCTCTGCACGACTCCTTGGCGCTGCTGTCTCAACATTTCGATCTGCAAATAACTAATCTCTTCGAACATGCACTGCCGACTTTAAGTGCAGTGGAAAGTTTTATGAATAAATGGATCGACTGGCCATAGAATCCCCTCTCGTTTCAGGGACTACGAACCTCTACATGGAACACTTTGAGGAGGTGGCTCTTCAAACTGCTCATTAGAAAGCTAAACACTTCTTCGGCTTGTCGACGATTCTTTCGTGGTATGGGAGCAGGCAGTGGACGAGTGTCTGGACCACCTTAACAACATCCATCATAACATTATTTTCACTATGGAAATAGAGGAGAATGGTTGTCTTCCTTTCTTGGGCAAACTACTAAGGAAGAAGTCAGATGATCACTAGGCCAGTCAGTACATAGGATGAAGACACGCACAGAGCTGTACCTGCATGCAGTGAGCTGCCACCATCCAGCACGAGAGCAGGCAGTGCCGCCATATTGCGCACGTCATCTGCAATTAAGAAAGCCTCCTGGCTGAACTACAACACCTGAAGGAAAAATGGGTACAGTGGAGTGCAGATTAGTAGGGTATTCAAGAAGAGACAAGATGCCGGAAACCAGGAAGAGGAAGAAGAAGACAAGAGACTCGCTTTCCTTTCACACCTGGGACCACTTGCAGCCAAAATTGCGGGGCCACTCGAAAAATCCAACATGAAACCTGTCTTCCGATCTCTACCAAAGATGAAAAAGTGGTTTGGCTGTGCAAAAGAGGCACTGAAAATCAGTGTACGAGGAATGTACAACATCTCCTGCGTGTGTGGCCGACACTACATACGGCACATGCATGACTATATTTTAAAATGCTGCAAGAAGCACATCAGGCATACACCACTGGGACAGACAATAAAGTCGGCCATAGCAGAGTGTAACCTCAAGGAAGAACACACCCATGACTTCCAGAATGCCAAGGAACCTGCCGAGCTACCAGCTATTGGGACAGCACTGTAAAGGAATCTATTGAAATATGGGTCATGGCATCGTGTCAACAGAGACGAAGGATACCAACTAAGTGCGGCATGAAATCTGGCTTTAACGGCAATGCGACCAGATCGTGATCAGCACCACACAGCTCCCCAAGATACAGCTGGATGGTCTATACAGAGATACGAACAGAGCATCCACTACCTCCACCACTATTGCCTCACCCTGCTCCCTATCCGCCAGCCGGACAGTACACAGAGTCGCTCATAGCCAGGTGGAGGGGGCACTCCACTAGTATAAATATCACAGCATCTGTATATCCCGACACTTCGCCGAAACATGAGGAATATGAACTCGTCAATATGTTCCGGTATTTTAACACTGCCATCTGGCCCGAATCTGAGTGTTTTTCATCAATATTGTGCCATGGCGGCGGTATTCCCGATCGATTCTCGATCGTTGGGCCTCCGAGTGGTGTTTCTTTCTCCGTTGCGGGGCGCCTCCTGGTGGCGGGTGGCACCGTCTCTGCCCGGTGGCGTGTGCATGGGCAGGGCAGTGAAGTTTGGGCACGTGCGGCGCGAACATTGCCTTTTGCGTCGGACGGTGGGTCCCTCTGCGCTGTCGCTGGCCGGGACTGGTGTTAATTGCTACTCCGCAGGTCGGTGGTTGGAGTCGTCGCCTGATTACCAGCTTTCCTGCCCTGTCTGACTGTGCCTTGCTGAGGTCTGGGTGATGATACTCGTGCTGGATCATCTTTCTCGTGGCGATTTTGCTGGACCGCGCCTTGGCAGGAGCTTGTGGCTGTGCTGCTCCCGGATATAGTTTACAGGGGAGTACTTTTCCGTCCTTGGACGTCTGGCAGTGAGCCGTGGTAGGGGAACAAGGGGGAAACAAATGGTAGCACCAAAATTTTTTTCTTAAACAGGGTGGCTTTATTGGAGTGAACGGTAGACAATGAAATTTAAATAACAACTCTCCACAAATATGGCTTCACAGGTAAGATTAAATTTATGATATTTAAATTTTTTTTAAATTTTCAGCAAAAAACCCTTAATGCCTTTAGTAAAACAATAAGTGATAGACCTAACGAGAAAGTGCAATCCACCCCAACATTTCCATAGATCATAGATACAAGTTGCACAATTTAACCCCAAGGAATTGCCAAGATAAAATTTCCCCAAAACGTAAAAGATGGATCATTACACTAAAATGCTGCATCAGTTATCAACATAAAAATTCACAAGGAGCCCAAGGCTAGATTTTAACATTTCTTACATCGCAGCAGTAGGCAAGATAAAATTAACTCAGTTAACAAAATACAATTACACCAAAACTCAAATACAGGTTAAAATTTAACACACACGGTGACAACCGCCAGCTTACTTTAGTTCAAAACATTATTCAATCTCATAGGTGCGCAGATGTCATTACCGAGGGGAGTGTGCGAACCAAATTGAAGCAACTATAACATGGCATAGACCAAATTAAAGATTCGGCAGTGTCTGCAGAGAAGTCGTCAAGAAACGGCAAACAAGTCAGGAAACGATCACCCTCGCCCACATACACACTCGCGCCAGGGCACAGAGGAGCCAACCTTAAGCCAGGGAGATAGGACAGGCAGGGTGCAAAAAAACAATTCGTGATGGGGTCCACCGAACCACTGGACGGGAACTACCAAAATTCACTCACCTTAAACTTTACGTACGACGCCCGGGCGAGGAAACGGGAAATCGTACGGGCACAGGCCAGCAAAACCCCAGACAAACACACAGAATCCCATAAATTCCAAAACATAATTTAATCAATTATCCCCCAAAACCCCAGAAATTGGCACAAGCAAAATTACAGGCCACAGGATCCAACGGCACTCTGCAGAAGAGTAAGGACGGAAAAGGTTAAACAAAGTACTGCAATGGCACAATAAAAAGCCAAGAAAAACACACAAAGTAAGGTACATCACCCCACAGAATGCCGAGAAGCACGAACACTGGGGTTTGCCCACGATTCTGACACAATCATAACAACGAAGATAATCTTCTTAGCCATAGCACGCTGAAACACACAAACAGCACCAAACTTCCGAGGACAGAAAATTACCCCCCCTGTAAACTACAGGGTGTTACAAAAAGGTACGGCCAAACTTTCAGGAAACATTCCTCACACACAAAGAAAAAAAGTATGTTATGTGGACATGTGTCCGGAAACGCTTACTTTCCATGTTAGAGCTCATTTTATTACTTGTCTTCAAATCACATTAATCATGGAATGGAAACACACAGCAACAGAACGTACCAGCGTGACTTCAAGCACTTTGTTACAGGAAATGTTCAAAATGTCCTCCGTTAGCGAGGATACATGCATCCACCCTCCATCGCATGGAATCCCTGATGCGCTGATGCAGCCCTGGAGAATGGCGTATTGTATCACAGCCGTCCACAATACAAGCACGAAGAGTCTCTACATTTGGTACCGATGTTGCTTAGACAAGAGCTTTCAAATGCCCCCATAAATGAAGGTCAAGAGGGTTGAGGTCAGGAGAGAGTGGAGGCCACGGAATTGGTCCGCCTCTACCAATCCATCGGTCACCGAATCTGTTGTTGAGAAGCGTACAAACACTTCGACTGAAATGTGCAGGAGCTCCATCGTGCATGAACCACATTTTATGTCGTACTTGTAAAGGCACATGTTCTAGCAGCACAGGTAGAGTGTTCCGTATGAAATGATGATAACGTGCTCCATTGAGCGTAGGTGAAAGAACATGGGCCCCAATCAAGACATCACCAACAATGCCTACCCAAACGTTCACAGAAAATCTGTGTTGATGACGTGATTGCACAATTGCGTGCGGATTCCCATCAGCCCGCACATGTTGATTGTGAAAATCTACAATTTGATCACGTTGGAATGAAGCCTCATCCGTAAAGAGAACATTTGCACTGAAGTGAGGATTGACACATTGTCGGATGAACCATTTGCAGAAGTGTACCCGTGGAGGCCAATCAGCTGCTGATAGTGCCTGCACACGCTGTATACGGTACGGAAACAACTGGTTCTCCTGTAGCACTCTCCATACAGTGACGTGGTCAACGTTACCTTGTACAGCAGCAACTTCTCTGACGCTGACAATAGGGTCATCATCAACTGCACAAAGAATTGCCTCGTCCATTGCAGGTGTCCTCGTCGTTCTAGGTCTTCCCCAGTCTCGAGTCATAGGCTGGAGTATTCTGTGCTCCCTAAGATGCCAATCAATTGCTTCGAACGTCTTCCTGTCGGGACACCTGCGTTCTGGAAATCTGTCTCGATACAAACGTACCACGCCACGGCAATTGCCCCGTGCTAATCCATACATCAAATAGGCATCTGCCAACTCCGCATTTGTAAATATTGCACTGACTGCAAAAACCCATTCGTGATGAACACTAACCTGTTGATGCTACATACTGATGTGCTTGATGCTAATACTGTAGAGCAATGAGTCGCACGTCAACACAAGCACCGAAGTCAACATTACCTTCCTTCGATTGGGCCAACTGGCGGTGAATCGAGGAAATACAGTACATACTGACGAAACTGAAATGAGATCTAACATGGAAATTAAGCGTTTCCGGACACATGGCCACATAACATCTTTTCTTTATTGGTGTGTGAGGAATGTTTCCTGAAAGTTTGGCCGTACCTTTTTGTAACACAGTGTATATCTGGGAACAGCACCGCCACAAGCTCCTGGCAAGGCGCGGTCCATGGAAATCGCCGCGAGAAAGATGATCCAGCACGAGTATTGTCACCAAGACCTCAGCAAGGCGCAGTCAGACAGGGCAGGAAAGCTGGTAATCAGGCGACGACTCCAACCACCGACCTGCGCAGCAGCAAGTAACACCAGTCCCGGCCAGCGACAGCGCAGAGGGACCCACCGTCCGACGCAAAAGGCAATGCTCGCGCCCAAACTTCACTGCCTGTGCACACACAACCGGGCAGAGACGGCGCCACCCGCCACCAGGAGGCGCCCCGCAACGGAGAAAGAAACACCACTCGGAGGCCCAACGATCGAGAATCGATCGGGAATACCGCCGCCACGGCACAAATATCTTTGCCGTTTTGGACATTCTAAACAATAGTGTTTCAAATGTATCAATTCGATATTTGTTTTAGTTAGTACATTCAAACTGGTAAACCAGAATACAGGGCGACACATATACAAAAATACAACTTTTGCAGGAAATTCTAAGGTCCTATGATTTCAGGATCTCCAGATTGAAATTACGCAAAAGCCAGTTAACCGATGGAAAGTGGATTCAGAATACCAGTGATCCTTCTTCAGCTAACTGATTACCGATTAATCTCTTTGATAGATTATTAAGCCCCATAAAATATGTGTATTATAAAATCAGGTGAGCCCATTTTTCTAAGAAAGATTTTGATATTTCCCTGCATCTGAAGCCATTGCGTATCTTTGCTGTACTAGGTATAACCACTCCATAGTGCTTCAGCTTCTTTAGAAACAGTGACGAACGCATAAGAGAGTACCTGTGTTTATTCACGGATACAAAGTGAAAAGAAGTTGCTAACGTCGGTGTCAGCAAACGTCTGTAGGGCTGCCTAATTGGTAGGGGAGATTGGGGGAAATACACGCACCTAAGGAAAAATCGATGTGAACCATTCGTTACGTCATTAAAACCTACGAAAATAAGTTCATACCATATAATGGACATTTCTCTCCATATTCCAATCGTCTGTAAATAGTTATAAACAGTAACTTAATTTTGAACATTAAAATAAAAAAAGTGCATATGCGTGGTGTTCCCCACCCCTGAGGGTAATGACACGCAAAGTACTGGGTAATAAGACGTAAAACAAACAAACCATAAAAATGTACAATAATTGCTATTTTTATTTGCTTATTAGTTACTACAAATAGTAAACAGTATATTTAAGAACGAAATAATGTAATTCTACAAACATCTCTTATAATTTTCGTTCTTTACGTCTTTATTGGTGTGAAAAGAGTTCATTTTCTCATACAGCAAAGATCGCACTTGTAACCTTTTGGAGTGTTCCAGCCACTACATTCTTCATGACTCCATCTGCTACAAGAAATACATCGGTACCTCAGTTCTCCATCTCTCCCAGACTCTCCACAAACTAAACAGACATCTTCTGAAATCGCCAATGGATCAATATCATCCATTTCATCGCCATCACAAATGTTCTGCAAGTCCAGATTTAGGCCATCCTCGCTGCTACTTTCACTTTCTTGGTGGTGTTCCTTGTTATATAATGTCTGTTTCTTCTTTGAGACTTTTTTAAGTTGCAGATTTCTGCACTTATCTGCTTTATCCTTAAGATTTCTTTTCTTGTTTCCTTCAGCTTTCTTTTTCATGGCTTCTTTTTGTTTCTTTATTGATAACTCCGTTAGCAGTTTATTCTTCTCTGGAGTTGCTGTAAGGATCACTGACTTTCCCTTCGGCTTTCCCTTAGCTTGTTTCGTCTTAGGAAGAACTTGTTTTTGTTTTGGAACAGGAGATATGTCAAATACACTAATGTGCTTGACACATGCACTTTTAGTTGATGTTGTTGTGACCTCTTCTAGGCCTACTAGAAATGGAACATCTTCTACTGAAGATTCAGGAATCTTCTTGACTCCTTTTGGGGATATGTGGCTCGTTTGTAGATGCAACCACTTCATTTCCATTTGTTGCATTTGGAACCTCTTCATCTTCAAGGACAACATCTCTGAAGATCTCACATTGTTGTAAGTCGTCACGTTGAAATTTGTTTGGATTGAAAGGGCAAATCCCGCATGCCTTAAACCCTGACTGTCCATTGTCCATGGTAGCGACCTTATTATATGCCTTATTAAAAAGTTCTGCTAACTCATATGGTGTAATTTTTTGATACACCTGTGACTTCATATACATGTCATATTCACGATTGAAGGCTAATTTCAAAGAGGTAAAGAATGTAACATCTAGTGGTTGCAGCTTGTGAGAAGTGTGTGGAGGTATGGTTACCATGACAATAGAATGTTTTTTACAAAATTCAAAAATATCAAGTGACATATGGCTGCTGTGATTATCTAAAATAAGCAGCACAGGGTCATCAATAGTTGATTTTACATTGTTCTGAAAATGTTGGATCCATTCGAAAAATAATGACTCATTGGACCAGCCATTGACGGAACAACCATATATTGCTCCAACTGGTCCACCTTTACTTAAGAGATTTGACATCCTCTTCCTGGGGAAGATAAACGTAGGGGGGATGTAGGTACCAGCAGCACTGAAACAACATATCACGGTCACGTTTTTCCCCCTTTCCCAAGATGTGGCCCCACCTATTTGTTTAACACCTTTAGGAGCCAAAATTCTGTCAGGCTTTTGTACAGTATTTATGCCCGTTTCATCGACGTTGAACACTCGCCCCTCTTTAAATTTATATTTTTCAAAGACACGTTCTAAATTTTTTAAATATGCATTAACCTCTTCTTCATTAAATGCCTGTATTCTGTTTATGCTAGTTGCTTCAGGTTTTCTCAAGCTAATACTTGGGTTTCTTTTTAAAAACCTAGATGATTTATCAAAATTGTTTGCAATGTTGTTAGCCTCTGCATACTCAAATGCAATCTCTGTCGAAAATGTTGGGTTTCTTCAAAGTTTTGGACCCTCGGTATTTTTAACCTTCATTCTCGTTCGCAGTGTAGCTTCATGAATCCCAAAAACTCTTGATACTTCTCTTATTTTTCTTCCAAATTTGATGGCATCAAGAGCCTTACAAAGTTCCTCTTGCATCCATTTTGCTTTCTGGGTTTTTCTTTTATAATATCTACCCATCTTAAATTTTTTTAAAAAAAACCTTGTTAGTATTGAAAATATAACCTGCAAGGGGGAATACCACGCACTTCAACAGCTGCGTGGCATTACCCCACCGTAAGTTCGATGACTAACCTAAGCATAACTCGGCACCTAATTCAAATAGCGGGACAAATCTACGATTAAATTAAAGGTTTCATCTAGGGTTAGTAGTTGATACGCAAGAATTACATTAAAGCAACTTATAGTAGCACCTATCATGCAAAATACAGCTGACCAAAATTACATGAGACACGCCGAAAATAAACAATACTTCACTGCTCCAACAATGCCACTGGAAAATGGCTGGCGTAAGCTGCATAGTAGTTTTTACTCCTGCCGGCAGGGTATAGCACCAACTGGGAACAGCTTCCGCCATTCAAAGTGCATAAATCAGCCTGCGTGGGATTACCCACATGCGTGTAATTCCCCCACCTTCCCCTATTCCATAGATGAAGCACAGAGGAACTACAGTTTGTTAAGCAAAATCGTTGTCAGGTTAATCAGCAGAAGAATTTATTTGACAACAGATTAAAATATATGCATACATTACATATGAACCAAAGAAAAATGCAATTACAATTAATAATACGTCCATTCACCTACAGTACCGATAATTGCTTGGCATCTCAGAGGCATGCTTGAAACCAAGTTTTCCGCGAATTCACTTGGAGGAGGTCTCCAAATGCGTCGAATTTGCAGTGACAGCTGTTTCAAAGTGAAGATCTGTTTTCCTTGGAACTTGTTTCTGATTTTTTGATTTTTCGTTTTCAGACCTTTTGGGGTGGCTACAGAGAAAAACAGCCTCAAAAACGCGATACGTAAGCTGCACTCATGTCTCTTCTTGTGGATCTCAGTCAGGAATTCAAAGTAAACTAACGAGTTATGGACAATGCACGAATGAAAAAGGTTCCCTCTAGTGGGTTTTGAAAGAAGTAAGATGATATTTTTACCATCTGTGTGTGTAATTCTGACCACGTTTTTAGTTAGAAGACTGTATATACACTTCGTAACTATTCCCCTGACATGGGTCCTACATAACGAACAAAACTGAAATTCGTGTGGTTGAAGGTCGACACAAAGTTCTTCAGAGACATTTGTATCAAACAGATTAATCGGTAATCAGTTAGCTGAAGAAGCATTCTGAATCCACTTTCTATTGTTTAGCTGGCTTTTGCATAATTTGCACCTGGGGGTCCTGAATACATAAGACCATGGAATTTCCTGCAAAAGTTCTATTTTTGTAATTGTGTCGGCCTGTATTCTGATTTGGCAGTTTGAATGTACTAGCTAAAACAAATATCAAATTGGTACATTTGGCAATCACAAAGCAGACAATTATGACCATTCACACAGCTTACTGAGTCGAGTTTGTGGCAAGGCTTTATTCGTAAAAGTTTTCTCCAGATTTTGTTAAGGAATTTCTTCTAGCAATTTGCAGCTGCATTAAGTAAATCGGGAAATAATAACCTATAGCGCACTGATCTGTATCGTTGATAAAACCGATAACTCACGGCCCCCTTACATAGCAAGACATGTGCAGAATCACTGAGCTAACGAGCTGCTGTTGGGATCAGGTTCCTCTCATTGTAGTATTGGTCACTGAGCCTCATAATGCAACATTAAAGACAAGAACGTTCGTTACTTAAGTGAGGTATGGCATTCCTGCGGTCCAACAATTAAATTTTCTGTCTCAATTTCTCATCTTACAGTAGGATTATGTAGCATAAGTCATCTAGATGGAAAAGGAATGCATGCCAAGTGAATTTAGCGCAACTATTCAGGACCACATGGGGTTGTAATCTCACTGTCACAGAGTTGACAAATATTTGCAACAATGTTGCCAGTCCTTAGCTGTGCTAGGGACAGCTATGTAGCGAAATGTTTGTCATGCTCCCGTTATACGGGCACTCATATGGGAGGCGCTAGCGCATTTGGTTTCTATGCTGCATTATCTGCTGATACTTTCTATAGTGCGTTTAAAATTAGTTTCGACTTTTGACAGTTCAGTACGGACCGAGTGGAGGAAAGCGTGTGCTGAACGCCTCAGCACGCGACGATAACACCGGGCCTTCTCGGCGCGTAACCTGTCGGCCGCCCAAGCTGGCTGATCTGCAATCTTTCTCAAAGGATTTTTGAGAAAATATACGGCAGCAAACTCTGCGTCTCGCACACCTTATAGATTCATTCGTCAGCCTCATGATGAACTACTATTATTTCTTAATGGTCGTAGTTACTGTGATATTTCAGTATTAGCTGAACTACTGCGAGAAATTCTGAAAGTTTCTAGTGAAAATTAGGGATCGCTACGAATTTGCGTTTGGTGTGTGTTAGGTCATACATTGCTGCATATAAAATTTAGAAACCGTATTTAATTATTCATTAAACCTCGAAGGATATCGCTATCTATCTGCAATGTCCATAAAATGGAATGTGTGTAAAGGTCTCCGTCACGAACGCGCACGCCAGTGAAAAAAGAGAAAAACAGACTGAAATATTCATAAATCCCTCGTATCTCATAAACTGTCTGAGATATCGAAACAAGATTTTTAGCGAAGAGCAGAGTGAAACTTCCTGGCAGATTAAAACTGTGTGCCGGACCGAGACTCGAACTCGGGACCTTTGCCTTTTGCGGGCAAGTGCTCTACCATCTGAACTCCCCAAGCACGACTCAGCCGCGCCGGATTAGCCGAGTGGTCTTGGGCGCTGCAGTCATGGACTGCGCGGCTGGTCCCGGCGAAGGTTCGAGTCCTCCCTCGGGCATGGGTGTGTGTGTGTTTGTCCTTAGGATAATTTAGGTAAAGTAGTGTATAAGCTTAGGGACTGATAACCTCAGCAGTTAAGTCCCATAAGATTTCACACACATCTCATCAAGCACGATTCACGCCCCGTCCTCACAGCTTTACTTCGGCCAGTACCTCGTCTCCTACTTTCCAAACCTCACAGAAGCTCTCCTGCGTACCTTGCAGAACTAGCACTCCTGGAAGAAAGGATATTGCGGAGACATGGCATAGCCACAGCCTGGGTGATGTTTCCAGAATGAGATTTTCACTCTGCAGCGGAGTGTGCGCTGATATGAAACTTCCTGGCAGATTAAAGTTGTGAGGACGGGGCGTGTGTCGTGCTTGGATAGCTCAGATGGTAGAGCACTTTCCCGCGAAAGGTAAAGATTCCGAGTTCGACTCTCGGTCTGGCACACAGTTTTAATCTGCCAGGAAGTTTCATATCAGTGAACACTCCGCTGCAGAGTGAAAATCTCATTCTGGAAACGTCCCCCAGGCTGTGGCTGTGCCATGTCTCCACAATGTCCTTTCTTCCAGGAGTGCTAGTACTACAAGGTTCGCAGGAGGGCTTCTGTGAAGTTTGGAGAGTAGAAGACGAGGTACTGGCGGAAGTAAAGCTACGAGGACCGGGCGGAATTTGTGCTTGGGCAGCTCACTTGGTAGAGCACTTGCCCGCGAAAGGCAAAGGTCCCGAGTTCGAGTGTCGGTCCGGCACACAGTTTTAATCTGCCAGGAAGTTTCATATCAGCGCACACTCCCCTGCAGAGTGAAAATCTCATTCTGGAAAGAGCAGAGTATTTTGCCATATGACTTATATGCAAACCTTCCATACCTATCGCGGTATTCAAGCAACTACAGATGTTTTCAAATGAAGTAACGTAATTTTCAGGGATCATCAGTAGCCTGTGAAACGAAACTTGCTGTGAGTTTTGCAACAATGTAAATGAAGAATGGCTGCACATTTATTTTTATAGTGAGACTCATCTTTCTCATAACTAATGATATGTCTCGCCCTCACTTGCTAGTTTAATAATACGCTGTTTTAGGATTCTGTCACTATTTGAACTGCTGTAGAATGTTAGTGAGATGTATATCTGTAAACTCTGCTGCCTACAGTAACAAGAGAAGTGACGTATTTCTCAAAACTCGACACAGTTCTTCACGAATCCATGTTTCCTTAAAAACGTTCTTGGTACTGCTGACAACTTGAGACCAGTTCTGTGATATAACATTTGCAATGACTTCTTTTGTCAGCATGTCAACCTCACTGAGCGTAAATTTCGTGTTGTTTTTTTGCCTCATTACTTTTCACTTAGGCCTACATATTCCCGGTCGGATTTAAACGAGCATGATACGGAGGAAGCCTGATTAAACTATGCTCTTCAGCATTTTTGGCTTGCACATTACTACAAGTTCCGTTAACTACACCTTACACAAGCTAGGTTCAACTTAATCCAATCGAACATTTCCTTGTACCCAGAGAAAAATATGCGCTTTCCTCCGCTGGATTGTTGGAGCTCTATCCATCAGAACCGAGTGGTATTGCGCTTTGTCCATTGCTTTGTCCAGTTCGGAGGAAGATTTTGCCGTAGAACATTATCATCACAGTCGATGACCGTGTTCCTGGACGACGATTATTGCGAATCTCGTGTTCAGACGCACTGCACTGTTATTACACTACTGGCCATTAAAATTGCTACACCACAAAGATGACGTGCTACAGACGCGAAATTTAACCGACAGGAAGAAGATGTTGTGATATGCAAATGATTAGCTTTTCAGAGCATTCACTCAAGGTTGGCGCCGGTGGCGACACCTACAATGTGCTGAGATGAGGAAAGTTTCCAACCGATTCCTCATACAAAAACAGCAGTTGACCGGCGTTGCCTGGTGAAACATTGTTGTGATGCCTCGTGTAAGGAGGAGAAATGCGTACCATCACGTATCCGACTTTGATAAAGGTCGGATTGTAGTCTATCACGATTGCGGTTTATCGTATCGCGACATTGCTGCTCGCGTTGGTCGAGATCCAATGACTGTTAGCAGAATATGGAATCGGTGGGTTCAGGAGGGTAATACGGAACGCCATGCTGGATCCCAACGGCCTCGTATCACTAGCAGTCGAGATTACAGGCATCTTATCCTCCGCATGGCTGTAACGGATCGTGCAGCAACGTCTTGATCCCTGAGTCAACAGATGGGGACGTAGGCAAGACAACAACCATATGATGTAACTCTTCAGGCTTCCCGGCGAGATCTTGACATGTGGAATAATCGGGTCTACTGCCGGATGTTTGTGTCACTCTGGCACAATATTTCGGCCACGTAACTCGTTGCCTTCTTCAGGTGCTACCTGAGACTGCCGTATTGGAGGATCTTGTCCGTTATTTATGCCCAGAGGGCGCTGTGTACTCTATTTGCCGTCCGCGCCCTCCTGGCGCTGCTTGTAATGTGTTGTCTCTTCCCCGGTGCTCCCTCGGACGTCCGCGCCCTACGTGGTCGCCATCTGTGGCAGCTCTCTGAGGCCGGTCCTGTGTCGGCCGTTCCGTCCGCGGTCCGCGCCCGCCTGGTGCTGCTCCTCAGGTTTTGGCCCTTCCCTGGTGCTCCCACGGACGTCCGCGCCCAGCTCGTCCACCGTCTGTGGTCGTGGCTGCTGTCTGGGGCCGGAACCGCGTTTGGCGTTCCGTTCGTGGTCCGCGCCCGCTTGACGCTGCTCCTGAGGTGTTGGCACTTCCCTGGTGCTCCCACGAACGTCCGCGCCCGCCTCGTCCACCATCTGCAGTTGTGGCAGCTCTCTGAGGCCCGTTTGACGTCGGGCGCTCCGTTCGCGGTCCGCACCCGCCTGGTGCTGCTTGTAAGGTGTTGTCTCTTCCCTGGTGCTCCCTTGGATGTCCACGCCCGACTTGGTCTCCATCTGTGGCAGCTCTCTGAAGCCCATCCTTTGTCGGGCGATCCGCTCATGGTCCGCGCCCGCCTGGCGCTGCTCCTGCGGTGTTACTACTTCTTGAAGAGTTTCTTGGTTCCTTTCGTTAGGCCCTGATAAGCTCCAGAGCCGGACTCCACGCCGAGCTGAGCTGGTAACCGCTGTCTCGGTTAATTAGGTTGTCTGTGACCTTGATCTCGATGGCCTCCTTTATGACACTGTCCCAAAATCTTGGCGTCTGTGTCACAATTTTGGTGTTGTTGTATTCCACTGAGTGACCGAGCTCCAGACAGTTCTCCGCTATGGCAGATTTGGTTGCCTGTACGAGTATGGTGTGCCTTTTGTGTTCTTCGCACCTGACGTCCACTGTCCTGGTTGTCTGGCCAATGTATGACTTTCCACACTGGCACAGAATGTTGTAAATGCCTGGTTTACATCGCCCCAGGTCGTCCTTCACACTCACTAGCATTGTCCCAATTTTGGAGGGTTGGACAGAAGATACTCTTTATATCATATTTTGAAAGAATTTTGCTGATCTTTGCAGAAATGGGTCCGGCATATGGCAAGTATGCCACCTTCTTCGCCTCCTCTGGCTCCTCTTCTGTGGGCGCGGACCGCGAACGCAACTCCCGACGCAAGACGGGCGTCTGACAGCCTCCACGACCACAGATGATGGACGAGCCGAGCGCGGACGACCGTCAGAGCACCAGGGAAGTGCCAAAACCTCAGGAGCAGCGCCAGATGGGTGCAGACCACGAACGGAACACCCGACACAGGACGGGCCTCAGAGAGCTGCCACAGATGGTGGGCGCACTCGAGCGAGCGATGCCGTGCAAGCAGGATCATGCTACTCAAGCGAAGGGTGTGGCGGATCGCCGCCTGGCGGGACGGGCTCGGGCGACCGAGCCCCCCACGTACGACGACGCAGCAAATGATGATGGACTACGAGACGGCATATTCAAGGGAAACATGCCCGCTTACAGCCTAGCAGCTGTACCTCATCATGCACCGAATGGCACGGGATACTGATTGCCCGGAACGTGCTGCCGACAAACGAGCTTTCCACTTGTTCCAGCAGTACTTAAAGTCACTCGGTCGCGTGGTCGATGAAGAGGAGAGAGTACTGTTGGGAGCCCTGACATGCGTGTCGAATGAAGACGACACTGTTCTGCTAGCGGCGGCCCCAATGAGTGTTGCGCCACCAGTCCCAGTTGCAGAAGAAACTGGTGCAATGCTGGCTGCCACTCCGGTCTCTTCGAGTGAAGAGGCCACAGATATACCGGAAACTGCACCGCCAGGCGTGATGAGAGAAGACGTCACAGTCCTGCCATGTGATGACATTATCATAGAGGCCAACCTTGGCAACCTGCTCGAGGTGGAAGCCATGGCAACACCGCAGCCCTCCAGGAAGAGGCTGGCAGCAATGGAGGAGGATGACTCCTCCACATTCTCTCAGTCTGTTTGCAGGAGGAGCCAGAAGCAGAAGATGGCAGACGACCCTGCCCCCACTGAGGCAGACCAGGCGCCAGACGATGGGTTCACCGTCCCGAAGTGGCGGCAGACTGCTCGGGCCAAACGGCTCCAAACAGCGCAGCCGTTCCCAATGACAAACTCATTCATCGACGTCGATGAGCCAGAGGCCGTGGAGGCCACTGAGCCATCGAAGAGGCGGGCACCGATAACTGTCTCATGGACGGACACATACAAGCCCTTCCTTGATAAATTTCAGACAGTTGCGCCCGCTGCCAAGGTCAAATTTGTTGGGAGAGACCTATACCGGGTTTCTACTGCCACCATGGATGACTACTGAGCACCCATGAAGATCATTGAGACCGACAAGCTACACTGCTTTACACATAATGCGGAGCCCGTGAAGCAGCTGAAAATGGAGACCTCACACCTCAAAGACGAACTGGCATGGCTGGGCTACATGGCCAGCTCCGTGACCATCATGAAGTCGCCCAGGACGAGGCGAGATATGCCTCTTTTCCTAGTTGTGCTCCCGGACAACTTCGAAAACCGAAAAAATCTTCAAGTTGCAGATGGTGGCCCGGATTGGGGTGGAAGTGGAGCCACTCAAGGCCAAGGGGAAGCGCGCCCAGTGCTTCTCCTGCCAGGACCTTGACCACGTGGCGCGCTACTGCTCCACGCTGGCCCGCTGTGTCAAGTGCGCTGACTCCCACCAGAGTCGGGACTACACAAAGAAGAGAGAGGAGGCGCCAAAGTGCTGCAACTGTAGCGAGCGACATGTGGCGAGCTACAGAGGCTGCGCTGCATTACGACGCCGCCCACGGCAGAACGAATGATCATCACCTGCCAGGAAGGTGCAACCTGGCACCAGCTTTGCCTCCGCCACCAAGGGGGAGTCCGCTGACGCCACCACGAGACGACAAGTGGCCTTCCCACCACTTCCGCAACGGGACTCGAACGAGACTGCACCAGCCACCGCGCCTGGCTCGTCGGCCCCACAGGCCCCACAGGCTGACTCCCAGGCCGACCACCACAAGGGCAGACAACGCACTGCCCATCCACTCAACACTCCCGCGCCGCAAGCTGCTGGGCACATGGTCCAGCAAACGGACGCGACGGCGACGCCGCACCAAGCCGCCCCTGCACCTGCAGCTGCGGCTGCACCCGCACCATCAACAGGACCAGGAGCCACAGACCTGTGAACCCTCCTGGGCTCCCTCTCTGCCCTGCTCCAACCACTGTCCGTGCTAGTCACGGCAGTCACGGAGGCCCTCCAGCCTGCTACCATCACCACGAAGTCGCACCATGGATAATCCACTCATCCATGGACTGAGTGTTTGCGGCTTCTATGCAAACAGCCTGTTCCCCCAACAAGGTGAGTTTCGCCAGTTCATTCAGGACGAGGCCATTGACCTCTGCCTGGTCGGCGAAACTCACCTGGGGTCCACGTGCGTGTAGCAAACTGTGTTTGCTACCCCAATGACAGCCCAACAGCTGGTGGTAGCAACGCCATCTATGTCCGTGCATCACTCAGGCACCACCAGGTGCAGCTCTGGGACCTGGCAACTCTGGAAGCTACTGGGGTGACGGTCACCACAACAGCTGGGCAGATCACGTTTGTGGCAGTATACAGGCCACCACGCGGACACCTCCAGGAGGCGGACGTCGACGCACTGCTGACAGTTGGGGGGAGGCTGTTCATTGCGGGTGACTTCAATGCGAAGCACCCGGAATGGAACTCCCTCCTCACGAATGTCAGTGGCCGCCGACTTTCCTGTGCTGCCCAGAGGAATGGCGCCCTGATCCTGGGCCCACAGGAGCCCACAATCTACCCAGCCAGGGGACGGCCGGACATGCTTGATATCGCAGTCATAAAAGGCATCGGGCACCACATGACCGCCTCCACACGGTGTGCACTGTCGTCAGACCACCTGCCGGTGGTCTTCGCCATAGATGTCGCCGGAGCCACGCTGCCACCAAGCCGACAGACATACCGGTGCATGGACTGCGAGCTGTTCCAGGAGACAGTCCTGGAATCGATCGCGGACACACCCGATCCAGACACAGTGGGTGCAGATGCCACTCTGTGGGTCCTCTCCCGCCAGCTATTGCACGCAGCCCCCCCCCCCCCAGCCACAGGGGCCCAGGGACTTCTCCCGCAAGCTACCGCCTCCCATCTGGGATGCAATCAGGGACAAGAATAGGCTGTTCCGGGAGTGGCAGCTCACCTGCCAACCGCCAACCCACGGCGAAGCGACGCCTCAACTGCATGCGGAGAGACATCAAAGCTGCGGCTGAGGCGCACAGGAACAGCATGTGGTCGGCCTTCGTTGCCTCCCTCACCCCAGAGGACGGAAGCACCTGGCCCACAGTGAAGTCATTCCTGCACCGACGACAGCGCATACCACCAACACTGGTTGGGCAAGAAGTCATCTGCAGCCCAGACAGAAAAGCAGGTGTCCTGGCGGACCAATTCGAATCGTCATTCACCCCGGTGGACGACAATCTGGATGAAGACCACATAGAGTGGGTAACCGAGCAACTCCCGGTGTTCCTGGAGGCAAAGGACGATGGGGACGTAATCGAAGCCATCTCCGAGGCGGAGGTGGCCACACAGCTGAAGGCACTCAACATTAGGAAGGTCGGAGGTGCTAATAGGGTCACCAACCACCTGCTGAGGAACCTTCCAGCAGGGGCCCATCCGCTGCTGGCGGGTATCTTCAACCAGGTCCTTCGCTCGGGTGTCTACCCCTTTGTGTGGAAACATGCAGAGGTGGTGGCCATCCCCAAAGTGAACAAGGACCAGAGTGACGCCACCAAGTACAGACTCATCAGTCTGCTACCGGCTCTCTCCAAAGTGTTCGAGCACCTCTGCGCCAGGCATCTGCTTCGCCACGTGACAGCAGAAGGAGTGATACCGGACGAGCAGTTCGGCTTCCGGAGGGGACACTCCACGGTCCATCGGCTGATGTGGCTGGTGGAAGAGGCCATGCGCGCCCTGGAGACTCGGGAATACCTTGGGGCAGTGTTCCTCGACGTCTCCAGGGCATTCGACTCTGTGTGGCATGACGGCCTGGTGTACAAACGTTTTGTGCACGGGGTCCCGACATCACATGGGGTCCTACTCTGATTGTATTTGGCCAACAGGACTTTCCACGTCCGCCTGGACGAGGGGACGTCCACGCACCGACCCATTCGTGCTGGAGTGCCGCGGGGGTCCGTTCTCGGCCCACTGTTCTACTCCTTATTCAGTGCCGACGCTCCACACGTGGCGCCGGTGAAGTTGGCACTATATGCCGACGACACAGCGCTATTCGTGCGGAGTATGACGGTAATCGAAATGCGCCGCCTGCTCCAGTGTGGATGAGAGGCCCTTGGTGCGTGGTCGACAAAGTGGAGGCTGAAGCAGAATGCGACAAAGAGCCAGGCAATGGTGTTCGATGCAAAGACCACTGCCACCAGATCTTCCGCCAGTCACCGTCATGGGAAGCCCCGTCCCGTGGAGCAAGACTGGCCGCTACCTGGGAATCACTCTCGGTCAGAAGCTCACGTGGAAAGCCCACATTGAGGACGTCAGGAGCAGAGCAATAGGGCGCCTACACGTTCTGTACCCTCTGCTCAAGCCGTCGTCCGCCTTGCCTCCCCGCCATGGCATCTCGCTGTACCTGGCACTGGTTCGTCCAGTGCTGGAATATGCGGCCGTGGTATGGGCCAGCGCTCTCTGGGCATAAATACTGGACAAGATCCTCCAGTACGGCAGTCTCACCTGAAGAAGGCAACGAGTTACGTGGCCAAAATATTGTGCCACAGCGACACAAACATCCGGCAGTAGACCCGATTATTCCACATGTCAGCAACCATCTGCACGAACAGTTCGAAGACGTTTGCAGCAGCATGGACTATCAGCTCGGAGACCATGGCTGCAGTAACCCTTGACGCTGCATCACAGACAGGAGCGCCTGCGATGGTGTACTCAACGACGAACCTCGGTGCACGAATGGCAAAACGTCATTTTTTCGGATGAATCCAGGTTCTGTTTACAGCATTGTGATGGTCGCATCTGTGTTTGGCGACATCGCGGTGAACGCACATTGGAAGCGTGTATTCGTCATCGCCATACTGGCATATCACCCAGCGTGATGATATGGGGTGCCATTGATTAAACGTCTCAGTCATCTCTTGTTTGCATTGACGGCACTTTGAACAGTGGACGTTACATTTCAGATGTGTTACGACCCGTGGCTCTACCCTTCATTAGATCCCTACGAAACCCTACATTTCAGCAGGATAATGAACGACCTCATGTTGCAGGTCCTGTACGGGCCTTTCTGGATACAGAAAATGTTCGACTGCTGCCGTGGCCAGCACGTTCTCCAGGCCTCTCACCAACTGAAAACGTCTGGTCAATGGTGACCGAGCAACTGGCTCGTCACAATAAGCCAGTCACTACTCTTGAACTGTGGTATCGTGTTGGAGCTGCATGTGCAGCTATACCTGTACAAGTTCTGTTTGACTCAATGCCCAGGTGTATAAAGGCCGTTATTACGGCCAGAGGTGGTTGTTCTGGGTACTGATTTCTCAGGATCTATGCACCCAAATTGCGTGAAAATGTAGTGACAAAATGGTTCAAATGGCTCTGAGTAGTATGGGACTTAACTTATGAGGTCATCAGTCCCCTAGAACTTAGAACTACTTAAACCAAACTAACCTAAGGACATTACACACGCCCATGCCCGAGGCAGGATTCGAACCTGCGACCGTAGCGATCGCGCGGTTCCAGACTGTAGCGTCTAGACCCGCTCGGCCACTCCGGCCGGCTGTAGTGACATGTCAGTTCTAGTACAATATATTTGTCCAATGAATATCCGTTTATCATCTGCATTTCTTCTTGGTGTAGCAATTTTAATGGCCAGTAGTGTATTAATGCAGCGCCAACACGAAACACTGGTTCTCAATACCTGACGACCGTAGAACACTTCAACACCAGAAAATATCACTTCACTAGGAGAGCTAACGAACGTAGGTGCCTCTAAAGCGTGACACCACGTAGTACCGGTACTGTTTATCCACGGCGTGGCAACAGTAGCGCTTCACCAAGCGAACTGCTGGCGGCGTGGTAGGAAAAGCCGGGTCCCCGTTGGTGTCACCTGGGTAACGGCGTCATGTCCCCGCCGGTGAGCCAAACGTCAAAAGTCGTAACTAATTTCAAACGCACTATAAAGTCACATTTTATGTGCCGCAACACTTGCAACATCCGGTCTTCCAGATTCACTGGTTGTGGGCATCTGTTCGAAACAGGGACAGGAAAGCTCTTGCAAGTGAATAAATAACAACAATAATATTGACAATAACAAACTATGAATTAATTATGTTTATTACATTATAGAAGGATGTTGACAATTAAAAATAAAAAATTGTAGCCTGTTATTCAGTTGGCACAGTGCAAAGGTTTTCTTAGCATTTTGTTATTGAATTCCGTACTTACTATTCCAGTGAAAAACGAAAAAAGGGAAAAAAAAGCTGAGGCGATACACATCGATAGTCCAACGAGATAGGAACCAGCAACTATCCTTGCTTAGATCGCGAACTGAGCATGGCGCCCTGGAGCAAACGTGACACTGCTTTCGTTAACTGTCTACCATTCCTCTTGTGATAGTTAATGCAGACAGTTCAGGAATATGAAATACAAAAGCAGTTGAAATTGAAGAGTGGAGTTACTTTCTTTGTTTTGAAAATTAAAGTTACGATCTCGAACTCACATAAACGCAATGACTATTCAGATAACTTCACCATTATGGAT
Source organism: Schistocerca serialis cubense (assembly GCF_023864345.2). NCBI lineage: Eukaryota > Metazoa > Arthropoda > Insecta > Orthoptera > Acrididae > Schistocerca > Schistocerca serialis. The sequence continues at coordinate 1,014,001,255 of NC_064640.1, forward strand.
AGAGAATATTACGAGAATTTAGTAGAATCATTCAGCACCAGTCCTGAAAGTGTGGAATGGTCACGAGGAGCCAAACTCGTCAGCAATACTGCCAAGTCTCAATTGAACTAGCAATGTGAAGAACATCGACAGCTCACAACGTCCTCGCTGCTATGCACAGCCGTTCAGCGGAGCTGCGTTACGAGCGCCGATCTAAGGGACACCTTCACACTGGCAGTAGATGACACAACTGAAAAATGTAAATGAGTTGCACACTTATGCTATTCAGCTTCTGGCAAAAACTTTTTTAACAAAACCAGAAATGTGTGGAAAATGATGTAGTCCAAACCGCCAATAAAAAGTAATATAGTACGCACTGTTGAACTCAAATGGACTGCATATACCTCCAGTCTAGTGTCATAAACAATTAGAATAGCAGGGATACCACCAGAATATGGAGATATTATGGATAAGAGACAAATACATCGATGCCACAGTGTAATAAATCAAATTGTGGATTCACGGGGAAAAACTGAACCTATGACCAGTGGCAGCTCATGAGTATACATTCTGGGTGTTCACAGATTTTTAGATTCAGATAAATTTGACAGTGTGAAATTAATAGCATCTGTTGCATAACAGTTATGCTTCGTAACAAATTTATACAACTACAGCCACTGCCAATAATAATAATAATAATAATAAACCCTGTGGAGGCCCGGGAAAAGAATAGGCCTCCGGAATGTTCTGCAAGTCGTAAAAGGCGACGAAAAGAACAAACCACTAATAGGGCTAACCCCCTTTTAGTGTGATTAGTTGGTTCAGGACAGAACTAATGAAGCCTTGGACAAGCGCTGTCATGGTCGGGGACGACGCTTGAACCCTATGCCCGTCCACAATGGTAACGACACTGCTAGCCACACGGAAAATGATTTAAATCCAAATAGACGTGTTTTGCAGGATATGCTTCCTGCAACCACTCTAGAAGGAAAACAAAGAGAGATGATGAGATGGTCAGATGAAGTTAACCGACACCTCATGTTCTGTTATTACCAAGCAACAAACTCAGGAACCAACACAACTGCATACAGATCACAAGTACACACAACATTTATTACCAGATACCCAGAACTAAAATTTTTTAACAGAACAACGACTAGCTGATCAGATCCGTGTAATAATCAAAAATAACAGGATACCCCAGTCAGAATTAGAAAACATCAAACAACAAGTACAACAAATACTGGAACAAAATAATGTGCAATCAGAAGAAGAAGAAAATACAGTAATGGACTCAAACATCCCAGAGCAAACAAACAAAGAACAACACGCATCAATTAAATAATAAGAGGAAAATGAAAGCTTAAGACAGCCACCAGAAGAAGCACAAATAGAACACGAAGTGACACACATGTTAGATATAGAAGAAAAATTTCAGGTGACATATATAGAATACAAAGACACAAATACAGACATTAGACCATTCTTGCATGGACCACCAAATAACCCACAAGTCGAAACAACAATAACAACTATCAACACAATCATACACAACAAAATAAATAAATATACAACTATGGAAGAGTTACAACTACTGGTTTATATAGGAGCACTCACTACACTAAATATACACACTAGGCAGAGATCAGAACAAACCAACACACAGAAGAAACCCACAAAACCATCATGGCAACACAGGCTACAGATCAGAATAGAAAAAATGAGAAAAGACATCGGACAGCTAACATAGTTTATAAGAAATGAAATATCAGACAAAAAACGAAAAAGGTTAGGTAAAATCTCACAACAAGAAGACAGAGAGCAATTAGATGAAAAGAAGCAGAAATTACAAGCATTGGCCAAACGACTTAGAAGATACAAAAAAAGTGAAAATAGAAGGAAACAAAACCAAAAATTCAACACAACCCAAAAGAAATTTTATCAGACAGTAGATAACACACACATTAAAACAGACAACCCACCAAACATAACAGACATGGAACACTTCTGGAGCAACATATGGTCAAACCTGGTACAGCAAAACAGGCATGCACGGTGGATACAAGCAGAAACAGACGCATACAAGATGATACCACAAATGCCTGAAGTGATAATTTTGCAACATGAAATCACCCAAGCAATTAATTCTACTCACAATTGGAAAGCCCCTGGAAAAGGTAAAATAGCAAATTTCTGGCTAAAGAAGTTCATCTCAACACATTCACATCTAACTAAATTATTTAACAGTTACATTGCAGACCCATACACATTCCCTGATACACTTACACATGGAATAACTTATCTGAAACCTAAAGATCAAGCAGACACAGCAAACCCAGCTAAATATCGCCCCATAACATGCCTACCAACAATATACAAAATATTAACTTCAGTCATTACACAGAAATTAATGACACATACAACACAGAACAAAATTTTAAATGAAGAACAAAAATGCTGTTCTAAAGGAGCACGAGGATGTAAAGAGCAACTGATAATAGATGCAGAGGTGACACATCAAGCTAAAACTAAACAAAGGTCGCTACACTACGCATACATTGATTACCAAAAAGCTTTTGATAGTGTACCCCACTCATGGTTACTACAAATATTGGAAATATACAAAGTGGATCCTAAATTGATACAGTTCCTAAACATAGTAATGAAAAATTGGAAAACCACACTTAATATCCAAACAAATTCAAATAATATCACATCACAGCCAATACAGATTAAGCATGTAATATACCAAGGAGACTCATTAAGTCCTTTCTGGTTCTGCCTTGCTCTGAACCAACTATCCAACATCCTAAATAATACAAATTATGGATACAATATTACTGGAATATACCAACATAAAATCACACATTTGCTATACATGGATGATCTAAAACTACTGGCAGCAACAAATCAACAACTCAACCAATTACTAAAGATAACAGAAGTATTCAGCAATGATATAAATATGGCTTTTGGAACAGACAAATGTAAGAAAAATAGCATAGTCAAGGGAAAACACACTAAACAAGAAGATTACATATTGAATAAGCACAGCGACACTATAGAAGTGATGAAAAAAAAAAAGATACCTATAAATATCTAGGATACAGACAAAAAATAGGAATAGATAATACAAATATTAAAGAAGAACTAAAAGAAAAATATAGACAAAGTCTAACAAAAATACTGAAAACAGAATTGACAGCAAGAAACAAGACAAAAGCTATAAATACTTATGCTATACCAATATTGACCTACTCATTTGGGGTAGTGAAATGGAGTAACACAGACCTAGAAGCACTCAATACACTTACACGATCACAATGCCACAAATATAGAATACATCACATACATTCAGCAACAGAAAGATTCACATTAAGCAGAAAGGGAGGAGGAAGGGGATTTATCGACATAAAAAAACCTACATTATGGACAGGTAGACAATTTACGAAAATTCTTTATAGAACGAGAAGAAACTAGCAAAATACACAAAGCAATCACTCATATAAATACATCGGCTACACCACTGCAATTTCATAACCACTTCTACAACCCTTTAGATCACATAACATCAACAGATACGAAGAAAGTAAATTGGAAAAAGAAAACACTACATGGCAAGCACCCGTATCATCTAACACAGCCACACATCGATCAAGATGCATCCAACACATGGCTAAGAAAAGGCAAGATATACAGTGAGATGGAAGGATTCATGATTGCAATACAGGATCAAACAATAAACACCAGATATTACAGCAAGCATATTATTAAAGATCCCAATACCACAACAGATAAATGCAGACTTTGCAAACAACAAACAGAAACAGTAGATCACATCACAAGCAGATGTACAATACTAGCAAATACAGAATACCCCAGAAGACATGACAAAGTAACAAAAATAACACAGCTCTACAAAATAAAATTTTTTTTCGTTGCCAGGGAAGTTTGAACGAAAATGGGATATTGTTATGATACTCATTCCGAGTATATTTGTACTTTTTCCAAATTGGCTCTGGTTTTTGAGATATAGGTTATTTGTGGAAATGAGAATTTCATGTGGATAATATCGACTGCAGGGTCCATATATAGTGTAATGTATTTGCTACCTGTTTTTTAATTAGTGATATTGTACTATCTTTATTAAACAATTGTGCTCAGGGAGTGCATCTGTGTGGTTGAGGATTACATCATGCAAACATCACACTGTCAGCATGTGTTCAGTCCTGTTGTGCGGTGCGTGTGTTGAAGATATTGAGGGTTGTGCAGATTTGAATTCGGCAGTACTCGACATTCATTTGTTGGCCGAGGTAATCCCCGCAACAGCCGATAGGTAGCGTTCAGTGTAAACAAGAAAAATGGCGATGGTCGAAAGTCACACACATGTGCAGTGCAGCTTCAAGGAGATAGAACCTTTTCATCGTGACATAGCAAATAAGAGGTGAGTATTCATTTCACACAAAACAATTAATGATGTTTGTTGGATGTGATTGACATGCAAATACAAGAAAGTTCTGCATAATATGTAGTATTTGTGCAATTTTGTTTTAGGAAAACATGAGTTCTTCACGCCGTCTTTGCGTGAACCATCCAGATGAGTTCTGCTACATTTGTGGTGAATACGTTCTTCAAAAGAACAGGAAGAATATCACTCCTTTTGTGAAGGAAGCGTATCTGGCATATTTCGGAATTAAACTTGGAGATCAAGACAAGGCGTGGGCACCCCATAAAGTTTGTAAATGCTGTGTGGAGTGCTTACGGCAGTGGACAAAACGAAAAAGGAAAAGCTTAAACTTCGGAGTGCCTATGGTATGGTGAGAGCAGAAGAACCATACAGATGATTGCTATTTTTGCATTGTTAATGTGAAAGGTTTTAATAGGTTCAAAAAACGAAAGTGGGAATATCCCGATTTGGAGTCAGCAAGAAGACCGGTGGTGCACAGCAACGATGTTCCTGTACCAACCTTCACAACATTACCCACGCTAACATCATCAGATGACGATGTGCACGGCGAGGAATGTACAAGTAGTGGTTCGGAATACGAAGGACGTGAGACACAACCCCAGCAGTTCGACCAGAAGGAGCTCAGTGACTTGATACGAGAACTCAATCTTTCAAAGCAAGCATCAGAACTCTTAGCATCCAGGCTTAAGGAAAAGAACTGTCTTCATCCAAGTGTTAAAATAACAGCTTATCGGACGAGAGAAGAAAACCTTCTTCCATATTTCAACCAAGAAGAGGTTATAGTGTATTGCAGCAATATACCTGGACTTTTACTTGAATTGGGGCTGCCGGAATATAGACCAGAGGACTGGCGTCTCTTCATAGACAGTTCCACTAGAAGTTTAAAATGTGTTCTCCTACACAATGGCAATCGTTACGCATCTATTCCAATTGCCCACTCAACAAAACTTTGTGAAGCATATGCTAACATCAAGATGGTTCTGCAGAAAATTCAGTATATGCAGCACCAGTGGTTGATTTGTGTTGATTTGAAAATGGTGAACTTCTTGCTTGGACAACAAAGTGGATACACAAAGCACCCATGTTTTATCTGCATGTGGGATAGTAGGGCAAAGCACGAACATTGGAAGCAGAAAACATGGCCTCCAAGGGAACATATGGCTGTTGGTGAAGCAAACATCATTAATGAACCTCTGGTTAGTAGGGACAAGATTGTTCTTCCACCATTACATATTAAGTTAGGACTAATGAAGCAATTCACCAAAGCTTTAGACAGAAATGGTAATTGCTTCACGTACATCTGCAATGCGTTCCCTGGACTCAGAAGTGAAAAACTTAAGGCAGGAATATTTGATGGTCCTCAAATTCGCAGGCTCATCAACGATACCAATTTTACAAGTGTCATGACTGTCACTGAAGCATCGGCCTGGAACAGTTTTGTCGCTGTTGTAAAATGTTTTTTGGGCAATCATAAAGCTCACAATTACGAGGAACTGGTCAAAAACATGCTCACTAACTTTCAAAACTTAGGCGCTAACATGAGCATAAAATTGCACTTCCTTCACAGCCACTTGGATCGATTTCCTCGTAATCTAGGTGATTTCAGTGAGGAACAAGGAGAGCGGTTCCATCAAGATATGAAAGGAATAGAGGAAAGATATAAAGGAAGATGGGACAGGCATATGATGGCAGATTATTGCTGGAATCTGCAACGTGACTGTTCTGAAGAGACCTATAAAAGGAAAGCGTGCAGGAAGCGGTTCGTCATGGACGGAAAATGATATACTTATAGAGAAACTTTTCAATTATGTTTTATACGTGGACAAATGCCTATCAGGTTTTCATAGAAGCTATTTATAAAGATTATTTTCTTTTTTCATTGTAGTTTGTAGCGCTCGAGTCATGCATTATCATGCATTATCATGCATTATCTCAAAAACTAGAGCCAAACCGCATAAATGGTTGCTATATTCGTCCTCAGCACCACTAACCCATCCTAAAGCCACTCAAATATCCTTGGCAAGAAAATGAGTGTTGACCAGTGTAATACATCAACAACTTGCCATACAACATTAACTAATAAAACAACACGTTCCCACATACAAGTATGCACCACAAAATGTACTGGAGAATGATGAATACAAATTATACTGGAACAGAACCATTATAACAGATAAAACAATACCACATAACAACCCTGACATCACACTCACCAATAAAGAGGAGAAATTAACACAACTAATCGAAATATCCATACCAAATACAACAAATATACAGAAGAAAACAGGAGAAAAAATTGAAAAATACATCCAACTGGCTGAGGAAGTCAAGGACATGTGGCATCAGGACAAAGTTGACATTATACCAATTATACTATCAACTACAGGAGTCATACCACACAATATCCACCAGTACATCAACGCAATACAGCTACATCCAAACGTATATATACAGCTACAGAAATCTGTAATTATTGATACATGTTCAATTACCCAAAAGTTCCTAAATGCAATGTAACATATACCGTACAGTTAAAAGGAAGTCACACTTGATCAATGTCCCCATCACTTTCTGTTTTTAACCAGACATAACGTCTGAGAAAGAAAATAAATAATAATAATATGCATAACTTATATGACAAACGATGGAATTGTTTTTGTGGAATTTTGTTGTTTTGAACATAATTAAATACAGTTTAGGGCAATAACGAAATAATGTGTAAACTTTGGCAACTCTCCCTTTCGCATTTTTGTGCAAGTGGGAGTTTGGAATACTAATATTTGGTGATAACAATATACACATTAGATTTAAGAATAGAAAGGCTGATCATTTGCTAAAATATTAAGATCCCTTAACTTCAGTTGCGTAAATAACAAACTCACAAGACAGGAAGCAGGTCTAAATAAAATAATTTGTAATTTTCATCTAAACAAACCAGAATTCAACACAATCAAGCTATGCATTTCAGATCATGAGGGACTATGGCTCAGATAAACTCTTTACAGCAAAGCAACTGAAACTTCCACGGACCGTAAAAATGGAAATGAGCGTTTTGCGTCAATGGCCAGGAGACCATTACGGGGCAGGTCCGGCCGCCTTCTGGGAAGGTCTTATTACATTTGACGCCACACTGGGCGACCTGTGCGCCGAATGGGGATGATGAAGACAACACCCTGTATAAATTGCATAGAAATGGATGAGAGTGTATTTCAGTATTTGCTCAGTAGAGTGGTTTCTCAAATTACAAAACAAAATACTCTCTCGAGAAATGCTACATGTGCAGAAGACAGACTAACTCTGACACTGCGATTTCTTGATACAAGAGAGAGCTACTCTAGTTCACAACGTGGCACTCGATTATCACTTTGCACATTAACCAAAACAATTCCAGAAACGTGTGAAGCGATTTATAAAGCACTGAAGGAGGAATATGTGAAGGTAAATAAATGTTTAGTACACAAAATGGACAGTAACAACTATTTTTATTTTTGAATAATTTAGTGGAATTAGTGTTCCAACAACTACAAAATTAATAAAAAGTACGAGACAGATGAAGTGCTTTTTAACTTGTGGTATCCAGAGTTCAAAAATAAACAAAGTAAAATGGAAAACTACGAAAGAATTTTTTATTTTAAGGTATGACAACATCCTCTATTGCGGTTTGCTGAAAAGCTACATGGATGTTCCCAGATGTAGAGGTGGATGGCTGTAGCTGTGATTGTGAACATGAAATCACCTGCAGCATATTTCGCCTGCCCATCAATGTGCAATCAATAATATGCACAGTGCCCCTGCTCAAACCCCCACCCTTGTCAAAGCAAGTTTATATATATATATATATATATATATATATATATATATATATATATATATATATATATGAGTCGAAGGAACACACACTAACTTTGAAGCCATGTTTACAAACACACTACAGAGATGCCAAATAGCTGTAGCAACACATGTGCTCCAGGCGGTTACATTTCACATTGCAGTGAATAGAAGCGAGTCCCTAGATTTGATCATATTTATTTGACGAAAGGTGAGATTTCACAAAGTTCCCTAATACACCATCAAATTTCTTTGACATAGACATTTGACATATCAACTTCAACAAAGAAATATGATAGTGTAATACCGGCCTTAGTTCCGCTACCCACTACCGGTGCCGCTCGCGAGCATAACAATCTTCCAGGCGCCTGTGGAACGGAAATACGTCACATAAAAAAAATTATGAATGCAAATACATTCGAAAATACATCAAGGGGAAATATTGTTTATAAACTGAAACTAAAATAAATAATCGCAAATACATTCCATCGAAACTATAAAGACGAGCCTATATCCCATAAAAATAATGTTAAATACAGTAGCACAGCGCCGGCCCCGGTGGCCGAGCGGTTCTAGGCGCTTCAGTCCCGAACCATGTGGCTGCTACAGTCGCAGGTTCGAATCTTGCGTCGGGCATGGATGTGTGTGATGTCCTTAGGTTAGTTAGGTTTAAGTAGTTCTAAGTTTAGGGGACTGATTGTAGGGAAGCAGCCTACTCACACCTTATAAAATTCACATCAGTCTTTCCATTGTGTGCCAGCCTAGTCTGCTGTAACTAGCTCTGATGTCATAAATGTTGCGCAATGCTTTAAAAATCAAGTAAATAATCTGAAACGTTTCTAGCATGTCAGGAGTAATACAAAATCAATATATGTTGGATATCAGTTCAATAACTTTAACCATTTTCGAAATTTTGATGTTTTTCTGTAAAAATCATTGGCGCAACAGAAAAGAGCTAGAAACTTAAAAATTTATATTTAGATTCCTCTTTCATAATAATTTAGTAGAAACAGTATTCTGGATCTCACAAATTAAAATTTTAGTTGAAATTCAGGATTTTCTGGTTCTTGTCTCAAAAATTAAGGAAGAAAGATAGATTAAGTAGGCGAATAAATAAAGCTAGGATGTTTAAATTTAAGTAGAAGGGAGATCCGCTATAATCATAAAGATGTGAGAAGTTTCAACTGAATAACTATAAAACTATAGCGATAGCATATCTCCAAAGGGCAAGTTCAGAGCTCGTCTACTGTGTGTAGTGTAATTAAATTAATTCTCTCGCCCAAAATATTTGACTTAGCCACGTCAGACTTTTATTATGATTACTTACCTGTGTGCTGATTGCACATTTAAATTGAGAGCTTCATCGGCCATCAGCAAAGGAAGCAATGATTTATTCAATAGCTTAAAGTGTCGCATTACTAGCCCAGCGGCTAGTCGGGAGAGCGGATTTGATCAGGCGTCCCTTTAGCCGTCCGCACCGCGGCTTTATATATAAGAACGCTGCGCGAGAAAAGAAAGGCCCCAGTTCTCTCCAGACACTGATTAGCGCACCACCTGTGCCGGGAATCGCGTCGCGTCGGTATCATTGCTATAAACAGCCTCGGATGCCGTAATAAGTTACTCGGGATACACGTAACCATGAAATCGTTTTCGAGTGAAGTGTTAATTCTGGGATGACTTTAATGATCTATCTTCAGTTTGCGTATGTCGTATTTTCACGTGCCGTCGCGGGACAAACATTCTACCATTATTTAGCGTGGCGTTTGATGAAGATTATCATCAAATTATGGCGAGCATTCACTTAAACATTTAATTTGAACAGTTATAGTTGCATCAGTGCATTAGACTCTGAACTGCTCTGGTAGTTGGATTGTGTGGATTCTTTTTGGTCTGTGACTTTCAGAATATAGTGAACATTTTAGAGAGAATGGTTTTTGATTACGAATCCTAGGCAATCTCCTAATTCCTCACAGCTATAAGCTGTAGCTATAAATGTATTTCTCAGATGAAGTGGGCACTAGGAATTCTAATTACAGGCTTCACGTTTTGCTAATCACTTTCTGGTTGCCAATATTGTAGTTAGAGGGCCAGTGTTGAGAATGGCAAACAACAGCATAAATAATAGGAACATTTAATATAACAATTATTCCACCCGCCGCCCCACATCACGACCTCAGCCGTTAAGTCCCATAGTGCTCAGAGGCATTTGAACAGTAGCACAGTAGTTTGCTACACGAGGCACTGTCATAACCTGGGACCCACGAAGTGACGTGTCTGTCAGCGGCCGCCGCTCGCCACAGAGTGAACCAGCACAGGGAGTGGGCTCTCGTGCTGGATCGACGAGCGCCTCCAGCTCAAAGAATGGATCAGTGAAACAAGTGAGTATTTTCAGAGTGCACGAGAATTAACGTACAAAAGTGTGGAAAATCTATGGCCAGCAGACCAGTATCAACTCCTCTAGTTAGAAGTTATATAGACCCTTGTCGTGGTGCAGTCGCTCTCATTCTGCCATCAATTTCTTCATGGAAAAATGAAGCGCTCAAATTCCAACGACAGCAACAATAGCGGTAGCAGCAGCACATGCTTTCACCCAGACAGCCTGCCATGTAAGTTAATTGTTCTACTGATTCAATGTACCTGTTTGCTCTGTAATTGTAGTATCCCTCACAGCAACTGTTTAGGCCGCAGTCGGCAGAGGTATACCTCCATATTACTGAGCTTTTGAACGGTTTGTTACTATAATTTCAGTGTGTGACGAATTTTTATTCTATAACGGTTATTATAGTCCTTTTTGTTCCTTGTCGTTGCAACATTTATCTCTAAGATTCTGGCTGAGCTAGATGGCCAACTGAAGGCAGAGAGAGCACTGCAGTAGCCTCCAGCAATAATAATCGTGCCGGATCAGCAAGAACGTAATTGTATGTTATTTTTGTATCATGTAGCTGTTAGAGAAAAGATTTTGTTCATACAATATACTGTGGTTCTAATGACGAGGGCAGGATATGTATAAACATTCATTTTTCATAACATGTTGCATTCAAATGTCTGTGACATATTCTTTTTTATTCTGGGTGTTTCTATGGATCAAGAAGAAAAATAAGGATTATTATTGAGGCCGAAAATCAGGAGACATTAATTCAGTCTTGTAAGTACCAGAATACGATTTTCATATTCAGTGTGTTTGTTTCATATACGAGGGTCGTTCAATAAGTAATGCCCCACATTTTGTAAAAAAAAACCATTAATATATATATGGACAAACGTCCTTGTAGGTGCTTCACATTTGATGTTTGTTCGGTGCACCGGTAAAGTTTGGAACCATTCTGAAAGATGGCGGAGGCGTAGTACAGTGTCAAATTAGCGTCTACATACCACTCATGCTACAAGCAGCGTGTTGTTACTGAATTCTTGAGTGCAGAAAAAGAAACCATGTTAAACTTCCATAAACTTTGTGTTTAGTGTATGGCGACGCTGTAGTTGATAGGAGTACAGTTGGGCGATGGGTAAAGAAAGTTAAAGCTTCAGAAAATGCAGAAACAGAGCTCCATGATCAGTCACTCTCAGGATGTCCTGTCACAACCACTTCTCCAGACATGCTGCATCGTGAAGATGCCATTACTCGTGCCGACCTGCGCATCACAACTCGACAATTGGCTCTATAGTTGTCGGTCAGCATTGGAAGTGCGTTTGCAATGGTCGAGTCTCTGGGATATTCAAAGGGGTGTTCACGATGGGTTCCACAAATGCTCACAACGGACCACAAGATTCAAAGACAGGCCATTCATCTCAACTGTTGGAGCTTAAAGATTCTCTACGGGGAACACACTTTGAAGATGACGAGTGTGTCAGTCATGCAGTGAAAAAAGGGCTACGCCTGCAGGACAAGAGCTTTTACCAGTAGGGAATAAATGCTCTTCCGCAACGTTGGCTTACGGCCATAGAATGTCATGGAGACTTCATAGAAGAATAAGACATGGGTAAGACATGTTGATGCATATTGTCACCAAATTCACACTCTGAAAAACTAATATGTTCTTAAAAAAAAAGTGGGGCATTACTTATTGAACGACTCTCTTATATGTAATTTCAGTGAACTAGAGAGCACGATTCTCTGTTTGTATTTCAGTGAGCTGAAGAATACGATTTTGTTTTGTATTTCGGTGAGCTAAAGAATACGATTTTCCCTTTGTATTTCAGTACTATTTTTTGTGTATGTCTCTAACATTTTGAAAAAATAATTACGTTCAATATCTAATTGTTGTAGGTAGCCTCAGAGAGCTAGATAGATGGCTCCAAGGAGAAGGAGAAATGCCAGAGTAGGTACATGATTTAGCGGCTGCTGAGGACACTAAAAGGCATCGCCATCTTGCCCTTTTCGATGAGGAGGAAAGGGACAACTACCAGAATGACCATCTGAACTGCTCAGTCCTTGACCCAAAGTGTAAGAGATGACTATAATGCAACCATCGTCATTACAGCAGATTTTGTTTTTCAACGCCATTATTTTCTTCAATAGCTTTCAAAACATTAGCACCTACTCCTTCGATTTTTTGTTTAACTTGTTCAATAGCATCAATAACTGGTTGATCTTTTCTATATTTTTCATAATCTGTTTGTAGTTGCTTTTTTCCGAAGCTTGAATTGTTCTTTTAATTCTTCAGCTTTCTTTCTACTTCAGTTAGCTTTTTTAACAACTCTTGTGTCGTATTTTGTATACATTTATTAGAGATGAAAAACATTAATAAACATTTTGAAACGTTTATGTTCATGTTTTATGTCCAACATTTACGTTTTTATGAAATTTTTTATTTTATTTCTGAGCTTACCTTCATTCAGTTTTCTAGTCATGTCTATCATAAAAAAATCCAAATTGATCATTCCAACATTTACTATACATTTCTTTAAAATCATCAATCATTAAATCACCAGCAGCGAACTCATGATAAATATGATTTAAGTTTGTGTCATCTTGTCTGAAAATATTTATAAAATTAAGATTATCTCGGACTAATTGTTTTCGTATTTTTGAATAAGTCTTCCTCTAGTAAAATATTCTCTAAGTATATCTTGATTTTTCAAGAATGAAGTCATAAAATACAGCAACTGAATTCTTTTGACATTGATCTAATGGAATAATTTCTTCATTATTTCCAATAAATGTAGCAATTTTTTCATTGTGCTTATCTTCAGTTTTTCACATCTTTTTATAAATTCTTGATATTCTGCTTGATTTAAACTCTTTGAATAAATGTACAAATGATTAATTTTATTCCAGTTCAACCATCCTGGAGCTAGAACATAACTGTCAATCAATAATGTTGTTCTCCAATATCCAGTTGGTCGTATCATTGCATATTGAATGGAATTTGGTAAAAGATTACCATGAGTGTTTTTTATTTTATTTTCTGGAATTCTTTTTTTTGTTTCCAATCTGTCATTTATTTAATACAATTTCTACTAGTAAATGGAACATAATAGATTATATCAGTTGAGTGATAAGTCATCTATTCTTAAAAACCGTTTCAATAAGAGAAACTCACAAAAGTGTTTAACTAGTTGGTTCTATTCAAGTTTTTTAACGCCAAATATTACATCGAAAAATAATAAACTTTACTGTAATGGAGAAACAATAGAAGTTCGTGTTGGTCAATATAGTTTGAAAAATTTAGAAGAATTTATTCAATCGAAAATGCCAAATATTCATATTAAAGCAGATGAAATTTTAAATACAGTTGTTATTGAAAGTAATGTAATATTATACATGGATACAAAAGATAGTATTGTTAGTGTATTACAATTTAATATCAAGTTATTGAACCTAATAAAAAACTAGTGCTAAAGATGTTCCTAATATTATTCCATTTGAATTAATTAATATAAATTTTAATTTGGCTGATGGAATGTTTGTTAAACATACTGATACTTTTCATAGAGAAACTAATATTTTTGTTCATTTAAAACAAATGCTGAATCTGGAAGACCAATAATTTATGAACCACATTATCCTGTAAATATTCCTATTTTTTAACTTACTCAAGATTAAAAAATTACTATAACTGATGAAAATGATAACCTGATAGTTTTAAAACTGTCTTTATAAATTTTATCCTTAATATATCATGAGCAAAATCGAGAGTTATCAGTTTTACTCATTCCCAGTGAATGAGAAAACAAAAAATAATTTAAATGTACTCAACAATGATACAGACATTGAAATAAAACTGGAGATGGATGGCTTCATCCGAATCATGCACAATTATACATGGACTTTAGAACTGTTATAGCTAATCCAGATAGATCAGAATAACATTATGCAACATATGATGGAAAAACGAATAAGAAATTAATCGATAATTATGTGGCAAATTTGTTTGATTCTGTGAGCATAAAGAAAGGAAATGATATTTTATCTACTAGTGGACAGCCTTTTATTTCATCGACAACTATAGTTTATTTAACTTCATCTGTTACTGATAAAATAAGATTGGAAGGACACATTCTTCATAATTTAAAAATAAGGAGTAAGAAAAATGAAGTACTTTATCGATTATCAATGCTTGGTGGACTTTTTAAAGATTATAAAGAAATTATCTGGGAAGGACATTTAACATTAATTTTTACTAGCTCCACTAGTTTTGGAGATGCAATTCTGAGATGGCCTGATTATAATAATGCTGGAGTTAAAGATACACCTCCTAGGGAACGAAAAATTGTAATAGAATCGACGAAAATTCGTTTACCAATTGTTAAATATGAACCAACTTGCGAGTTAAAACAACGAGGAAATATTCTGTAAAATCCAAAAGTTCTGATACCTTTTTATGAACAGCCAACTGTAGAAGCTGTAGGATTGAGTGGTAAGAAAAATTTCGAACGAAATGTTACAAATTACTAGAACTCAGTGGAATTTCATAGGGATATTTCGTATTCGTTACATTTCAGACAAATCGTAAAAACAATCAGATACTTGACTCTTCGTTATTTGATCACGTTAATCTTCAGAATATATAGTTGAAAAATGAAATAAACGAAATTTTCCCACGGGAAATATGGAATATTAATCCTCCAAGTAATTTTCTCAAAGCATTTGATGCATTTCTCGATTTTAAACGAGTTACACTACTCAAATCAGACACTGATATAACTTCATAACGAACTACCCTGCCTATGTGATTAACACGACTGATAGATAGAATATTGCATCTTCTCAGAAAACCATTATGAAACTTTGTGCAACTTTTAATGAAACAATTCCTACAGTTACTTTAGCATTTGTAACGATGTATGGTAAGAAAAATTTAACTTACGATGAACAGCACAGAATACTTACTGAAAATTTTTAACTATAAATGAATTTTAAATTAGAAAAAGTTAAAGAAATCTTTGCAGTTTGTTTGTATTTCTTTTTGAAGTATTTTCAGAAAGAAAGAGAGAATAAAAATTGAAAAACATCAATACAACAATACTTCACCGACAGAAAACCTGTTTC
Source organism: Schistocerca serialis cubense (assembly GCF_023864345.2). Taxonomy (NCBI): domain Eukaryota; kingdom Metazoa; phylum Arthropoda; class Insecta; order Orthoptera; family Acrididae; genus Schistocerca; species Schistocerca serialis. The sequence continues at coordinate 1,014,017,019 of NC_064640.1, forward strand.
CTACAATTTTCATCGCTACCAACACTTTAATGTCTACTTCTGTGGGCATCTGTGCATCATGTTCCTCCTAACGTTTGCGAAGAAACTTATATATAAGGAGGTGCATTAAGCATCCACCTTCTAGTCAAGGTTCAGATGCGATGTCGTATATCTGACTTTTAAAAGAACGATCGTCAGTATTTTGCGCGAACGCTGACTGGATTGGAGACTTACAACAGCATTCCGAATATCACAGAGACTAACAATAGTCCTTACCTGGAAATTAATGGTGTAAAACAATTTGTTTAAATAATACCTGGTGCATACGATAGGGACGATTTAAACGAGGTTTTAAAACGGTCTGGAAAAAGGATTGTGTTATATGCCAACATCACTACACTTAAATCTGAAGTAAAGACACTGAATGCAACGATAGACTGTAACAAGAGTGGTTCAGTTGCTGGCTTTCACAAAAGGACTGGTTTTGAAGAAGGACCCTAATAAATTTTACAGATACGATTAGCCAGTGGATATACCTCCCATCAGTAAAATCCACGTCGAATGTAACATTGCCAGAAACTCTTACCTCAACTATGATTTGGTTCATGGGATTTATGGATTCTTCCCAACAGATGGATCAGGCTATAAGATCGTTGGGACACCTACTAATGCTGTTTACCTTCCAGTAACAGTTCAGACTTTGGACTCTCTGGAACTTCGTATAGTGAACTAGCATAACCAGTCCACTGAATTTCGTGGCGAGGAAATCATTGTGCCACTACTCCTAAAGCAGAACCAGCAGTGACCTCGAACGTGCAGGTCCTTAGCGTAAGTTAGTTTAAGTTAGATTAAGTAGTGTGTTAGCCTAGGGACCGATGACCCAGCAGTTTGGTCCCATAGGAACTCATCACAAATTTCCAAAAAAATTACAACAAAGGACACCGGAAGCGGGGTTGATCATGAACTCGTGGCAGCCAGGAGTGGTAGCAGCAGCAGCAGCAATCATTGTGTTAGCCATCGTGTATCAAGAAAAATATCAGCGACAGGAAGTAGATATAAACTTAATGTGCATAATACATAGCTTGGCTCTCCACAGCAGAACAGCAAGTCATAGCATGTACAAACTACGAGTTTCTCAAATCAGTAGGTCTGAAACCTCACAATTATGTCACTCGATTTAACTACCCCTGCAGAATACAATGAGCATATTATACGCCAGGAATATTTCTTGCATCAACCTTATGCTTCAACAAAATTTAACAAGAACGACGAAATTAAGATTTTCATCTAGCAACATGATGCTTTACTCTCCCATTTTCTGGAAGGATCGTCTACAAAAAGGGATGGTACCAATACAGTGACATCAAAGCTTACACGTAATGCTTTAGCATTCCTGTTTCACAAGATACAGTATGAATTTATCGGGTTGAAAACATATGTCTTTGCATCCCCCTCGGATTTGAGCAAATTAGAAAATGGAGGATGGTTCGTACATTAAGCAGAAGGCAGAACTGTTGAAGAGTACAGGAGATTTACTCCATGTATACCTCTAAAATGCTTATGGGTTACTCTGAAGATATGCAGCGATTTATTATGGACGCTAAACAGGAACTTATCCTGGTATAGAGTGCAACAGATAACAACTCGTACGTTCAAGGAGCTGATGAAAAGAACGAGGTCACTATCAATAAAATAATACGGAAAATGAGCAGCATTTGAAGATTTTAAAAGTTCTGAGTATTGGTGTATTTCTGCCTTTAACTTTCCGTTCATGGGGGCTTTTCGAATACCTTGTGCTTCCTTCTGCAAACAGACATACATGGGCAATTAAAATGGCTGTTCAACTGGAGACATTAAGATTTGTCACGCTTGTGCTTCAGACCAACAGAAGAGGGAATATAACAAATGGTTCCGCCATATTTGACAGTTGTGGGTTAACTAATGTCAGAGTCTACCTGAACTGGGAATTATCTGTGTGATAATTTACACCTACCGTGGGATGAAAATGTGTACAGTCTAGCATTTGACATGTATGGAAGGTTCTGTGCTTCTTGCTACGAAGTGGAAGGATGTCTACTCTGTCCACAGGAATTCAAGGAACTGACGCTAATCATCGTAATAGACTGCTTAAAACAGTATGAAATAATTTAATCTGGACCTGTCGATTTACTAATTGAATTTGAAGCTTCAGCAGATTTCCCAACTCCCACTGCAGCATATAATCTAGTTCTACATGACTGTGTGATCAACTATTGTCTGCTCGATGGTGTTGTGCAGTGATCATTATAAATGAACAAATATTGTCGTAATAAGAGCATTTCACAATGGCATTTTTTTCTGTAAATAATAGGAGAGACACATGGTAACAAATTTCGTTTTATTCCATTCTCACAGATATATTGGTTTCTTCTTCAGATACAATATGGTTCTTGATAATAACATTTTTTCAGAGCAGGGATAGTTTTCATTTACACATAGTATTGCTATTACTAATAGCTACGAGTAAAAATCCAACAGTAGCACTGAATGATGCTATTATACATCTACAATTTTCGATGGGCAAGAGATAGTCCACTGGTAGCACTGGGTGAGTTTGAGAACATTTATTTACAATTTTCGATGGATATGAGAGACACAGTAGCACTGGATGAGAATTATTACAAATCTGAATGAACTGGAGGTTAAATACATATCCACACTAAAAACTAATCAGACTTGGATGGCTGGGAACTGGTGAAACTTCAAAACTATTCTGTTTACATGCAGAGTCTATTTACAAGTGTCACTACACAGATACACACACACACACACACACACACACACACACAAACACGCACACACACACACACACACACACACACACACACACACACACACACACACTACCCTCATCAAGTGGTTTGGCTATGGGCGACTTTAAATCTCATCCTCACAAATGATCAGCTTATCATCAGGAGGTGACAGACTGATTTTAAATTGCAATGAGTGTACACATCATGCTCTCATGATTGAATACTAGTAATCTCTACTATATACTGTGGTTGTGGTGGAGCACCATGAATACCACTCTACAGGCAGTGCAAATAATATTCAACGATGAGGACCCTTTATGCCACACAATGCACATTCTTTGCCCACCTATGGGTGGCATCCCCAATCTACGATATGCATACATTTTGGATATAAGACCCATAAACTCCACAATCGGCACCACCCACCTCATCCTCCACTATCCTGACACCCTTCTTCTTTTGTGGAACAATACCTTAAGGATTATTGGAGGTGAAGGAAGATGTATCGAACGCATTGGCATGCTACCTTATTACATCAGTCCTTCACCCAATAGACAAAGCTATATGTATCCATATAAAGTAACTCTGGATATGCAAAATGAGTTTGTGCAAACTTGTAATGAAAGCAGTACATGTGGAGTTTGCAGAGATCTAATATGCACATCCCTATGTAGACAGGTTCCATGAACTCCACTGCAGTCTTCACCATCTCCACAGCAAGTAAGTTCATCTGGTGATACACTTTCTTACGCCATAATGCATATCCCTTTTTGATCTAATAAGAATTTCGCAGTGTTTTCTCAAATTTTCCAATGTCCTGTCGAAAATTGCATTATTCATCAATTTAAAAGAATCTTTTTCAAAATAATTTTTCACAGAAGCTTGAAGTAGATAGTGTGGGTGATTCTAACCAACTCCATTCCCAAGTTGAGACACTGCTGGAGATTAAAAGACTGAAAAACGTATCTCTGCTTGTTCCCCAGCATTGTTATCGAGTACATGATGTAGCTCGAATCATCAGATGCATTCAACCTCACACCAATCAATGGGTTGTTTACCTTAATGTGTCTATGGAGACACTGACCAACTCCCCCAACGATCCCTCGCTCAAAGAAAAGAAGCTCATCGGCATCGGCCAATAGTTCAATGCTGACTACTGTTTTCTTGAGAGTAGCAGCCCAAGACAACCTAGGCAGTGCGTAACAAAAGCCAGGTTCCAGAGCATATGAAAGGCTTATTTCAGTAGTGGCACAAGTCCATCACCTCCACTTTTCTGCCTATAATGTTTCTGAAAGTAATGAGCCAAACAAACAGAAAGAAAGGTTCGTCTCTAGCAAGAAGCCATATGTTTGAATATTTCTGGTATCTCAGCTGCAGATTTTTCAATGCTCATTTAACTTTTGGACTCCGTATCTTAAAATGAACAGAAATGGACTTGTACCACTACTTAAATAAGCCCTTCGTATGTAGTCGTGAATACACTCTAGGCTTTCTAAAAAACACTTTGAGTGATGTGCGTGTCCTCCTAGGGTAGAGTTTCAACAAGTTTCTCGAGTGAAGCCTGCATAAAAAGTAGCGAGTCCAGGAAGTGGAGCAAAATTCTTGGCGTCATTCATTTGCTGATTGAGCTATATCTCTCAACACTATCAGGCAGGCCACTTACTCAATCTTTCTCCATTCCAAAATCAGCCGTATGGTCTGTAATAAAGTGAGCATCATACCTGCTCAAATTTTGAAAAATACTGGTATGTGTCATGGCAATTTACACTCCAGGTAGTATGCGTTGTGAGCAGCACCATTGAATTTCCCCATTAGATGACAATGGTCCTTACAAGGAGTAGAAATTTGTGGTAAGTTTCTATGGGACCAAACTGCTGAGATCATCAGTCCCTAGGCTTACACACTACTTAATCTAACATAAATTAACTTACGCTAAGAACAACACGCACACCCATGCCCAAGGAAGGACTTGAACCTCTGACGGAGGGAGCCACACAAATCATGGCAGGCCTCCTCGGACCATGTAGCTATCCCATGCGACCTTTCAAGGAGTATGTACTTTCCAAGCTAAAGAATGCCCACAGATGTGACACTCGACATCCTCCTTGCAGCAATCATCATTCTCCTTTGACTCAGTCATGGGGATATTGGTGTTGTAAAGCTTATCAACCTCACATGAAAGTTTTTCAAGCTCATCGAGCTATCAAATCGTTGGATTATCCCTGACATAACATTCATGATGGCAACAACTTGAATCATACAAATACGCAACCTGCTACGTGGCCACATGTGACACTTGTTTTTCTGTGAAGGTGGTGTATGAGACTATGGGGTCTTCTTCACACCACCTCACAGAGTAAGGTGGCAACTTGAATGAATGTTAATTTCGCACCTTACATGAGATTATATATGTCATAACAAATAGATAGATATGTCAACTGACATACTTCCGTAATAGTGAGCAGATTTGCCTAGCAAAATTTACAGTACATAATGCAAAAAGGGATGACTCTCGATTCAAAGGTATTAACACACTGAACCCAAATCCTGCATGTCAATGAGCAAAAGATGAAAAAAGTTGCTGAAAGAAACGCTTTAGTTTGGGGACAGACTCGAGTTGCACAGTCACGGCCCACATACAATGAAAGGCTTCTAACAAGGGGCAGTGACCCATGGCGAGAGGGATAACGAATGAGCCAGGTGATACATCGAGGGGAGTAGGTAGCGGCCCAGCGCTGTCTGCGACGGGGAAATTCTTGAGAAAACTGCGCTGTGGGAATTTCCAAATGGATACAAAGAGGCCAGAGATGCAGTTAAAAGAGAATCGCATTTACTGATCACATGAAAGGAACGTGGTGCTCTCGTGATGTATGTGTGTAACTCTTAGGCATCAGGAGCGGGTACAGGATGTCTGATTGGCTGAAATAAAATCGGAAAGAGTAGATGTGGCGATATTTTGGCGCAGTTTGAAGGTACGCCCTTTCCGATTGACGGGGCTAGAGATGAAAGGTGTTATATCCTAGCCAGTAATGCCAACCGAGCCCGCTGCCAAAAGGTTGGCAGCATCAAAGTCCGGACGCCGTCCGCATAAGCAGCGCCAGCGATACAGGAAATCGCCGCAAGTCTGCGCGCGCCACCGCTGGCTTCTGGCTTCTTAAGCGCTGGAGTCGCGAGCGCTAGGACAGTTCTGTATTCGCCGCTCAGTTGTATACTCGCCACCGAATTGTGTACTTGCTAGTCAGTCGTGTGTTCATCGCAGCAGAGTTGTTGTTTGTCGTCAGCCGACGCTGACCCAGCCGCTCCGACTCGAACTAGACAGATTTCTGTAGACACGGAGTTCACTATTGTGTTGCTGTATCTTCGTTAATAAAGATAAGTACCGACTTTTATTTAATAAGAGTGTTTGGGTTTTCATCTTTCTGTTCACTGTTCCAGCGAACCGGTCGGCCCGCTATTAAAAGTGTGGCGGTGACTTCGTAAGCCGTTTCTACAGCGAATTGCTTGTCGCTACGAACACCGCCACAAAAAAAGGAATGCTCCCATTGGTCTGAAAAGACTGTGATGCGAAGCATGAAAAGACACAGGTGGGGGACAGTTTTGCTACGAAAGACAGAATACCGTAAAGTTTGGGGACTCTCGAGAACTGAATCAGTGTCAAGTGTAGAACAAGGCGCATCACGCTCTGTACGACGCCAAAAGAGGAATTTTGTGTGAACACTGCATTCACTTTGGCTGATATTCAGCTAGAAATTAGCTGAAGGGTCGTTAAGCTCCAATAGTGGAGAAACGAAACAGCCACGTAGTTAACTGTTCTTGTGAGAATTGAGAGGGCATTGAAGTTTACACGCTGCACCATCTATGAACGTATATGTCACACTATTTTCCAGACTAGGGATGAATGCGTGTTTTCTCGTGTAACGAGAAACATAGGCCAGTTTCAGCTGATAAAATCAGTAAAGATTTTGATTAGCTTTTTATAGGATTTTCAGAGGGCGAGAGCAGCTATGCAGCCGACTACACGTCGCTGCTAAAGGTAAATGGTGCTGGCAGAGGCGTAAAATTGTTGCATCACCAGCCTGCATCCAATGTGAACATAAGCAACCTTGAGTAATCTTTCGCATATCTTGAATTATTAAGGAAAGCGAAAAACATGCTATTTCCTTGAAGGATATAGACAGAGGGATGTGAGTTTAACACAGGGATGATTGTAACAAGGAAGAGTAAGATAGTGGGAGAAAGTAATATAATAGTTTACTGTTTATAAGAGGGAGGTAGGGATAACTATAACTAATAAAAATACAAGCTCTAGAACAATGGAATTGGACAGTGAAGAAAGTTTCAAAATGGAAGCAACAAGAAGAGACATATTGTATGTTGAAGTTCTGTTGCAGCTTATGCCGAAAAGAAGAGATTGCAGAAAAAAAGACGCCGCAGTCAGAGTCAAGGTGCAGAGTTTTTATAATATGATGTACCTCTAGTTAGAAAAAAAGAGGGACATACTAAGACACTAACCTTCATCACCATCAATTTTCCTCTTACTATTAATCGTGACGAAGATGAGGAAACCATTATCTTTGTACTAATAGTGGAAAGAAAAAAGAAAATGTACATATGGAACGTGGATAAAAGATGTTGATCTGTTATAATAGATGTAAAGTTATGAAGAGTTTAATAAGGAGAATCTTATGTACTGTTTTTAGTACAGAATTTTTGTAAAGTCTCTTAATAGTTCAGTGTTTGTAAAGCTTGTAATATATCTTAAGGAGAAAGGGTTTTGATTATCATTTTTGCTTTAATAAAGAGCAATAGAACAACCCAAAAACTAATATAGGTGGAAATAAGATGTAAATTAGAGAAATTTGGCGATGTAAGATGGACAAAGGCGTGCACAGTGTTGTATTATAGACGACATCATCAAGAACAATGCATTGTCATTGTGGTCAGATTGACAGCAGAACTGAGTAGAGTGGTTAGGCATGGGAGGAAGGAACACTGAGTGTGGGTGCCCAGTACATCAGCTTTCGAGATGACGAAAGGAAATGCCTTTGTGGAAGTAACAGTCCAAGAGGGTAACAGCTCTGTGGGAAAGTATGGGGATCAACGAAGAATCCTGGATACAGTCGACATGTGACATGACAGGCTCTTTATTCATGTGTAAGTCACATGCGACCTTCATAGTAACAGTTTTGCTAAAGTCATAGATTCTTAGCACTTCTGTCACAAACTGTTTAGAGCAGCATAAGGAGATATGATGGATATCCACCAAACCGTAATTGGGGCTGACACGTTCCATCATTGACGAACAAATGTTTGAATAGACCAGAAGAAGAAAAGGCGTGTTTCCGTAACCCAAGATACAGAATGGCTGAAATTATCGCCATACCATACAGAATCCAGCAACTGCGAAACATCCCTTAACACTTATGGGAGCAAGCAAGAGAGCGATGGAAGGCTGTCCAATCTATCCAGAAGAACAACCTGATACAGTTAAGGATACACAACGAAAGAAACTACTATAAGAACGGATTATACAATAATGAGGTTAAGTGGGTCTTAAATTCCAGTTCCCAGTCTAGAGTAGAATGAAGACACAAGGGAGAAGATAGCAAGATGCAACAAGAAAAGAAGATTCAAGGCAGAAGATCAGGAAGAAAGAAGACCTGGACCAGAAGAAATCAAGAAACCTTTCTAAATCCCTTCCTATACAAGACCATTATTGCATCTACCTACCAACAAAACATCCATTTTAACTGATCTAGCAATACAGATGTCCAATATTAATTATGGCAAATTGCAACACTTTCAAATGTCACACTGAGCGATGAGAGATGGCTATTTGTATAGAAAACAGGAGATTAATTAACCAACACTGGACTGGCATAAAGATTCGAGGATTGACGAAGAATATAAGTTTTTATGCTGCTAATAATAGATCTCTAACACAATTTCGCCATGGGTACACATGCAATGGAATGAACGCAACCAAGCATTCACAATACACTCAAAACTTTTGCAATCTTTCTCTTTGCCGACTGACATTCTATGCTCAGAAGAGACACATCGAGGAACATGAAGATGAGGATGATGACTTCAATGAACCACATTGAAGATATATCAAAAAAGACTGTTTGTGACAGACTAACATGTATCAGATTAAACTGAAAAAAATCATGAACACACAGAGTTTGTTATTGTTTAAAAATATTTCATTTTTGAAGAGTTTTGTGCAAGAAAGAGATTTTTGTTAACAATACTTTTGAGTTTTTTTAATCTTGACAGGTAAATGATATTTTCTTGTATTTCATATTTTGACAACATATCTAGGTTAAGAAAGCCATATTTTCTTTGGAGGCTAAGATTCTAGTATGTAACATGTTCGTTGATGTATAGTTATGTACAAAAAAAGGATTTTGCAATTTGTCGATGTTGATTTAATGTTTTTTTTATTCTCGAGTCAGAAACATACAAATTTACAGTAGCCATACACATAAATAAATATGTCTATATATATATATATATATATATACAAATTGTATTTATATTACACGTACTCAGTACTTTGCAACCTCCAAGGTGCTTGGAGTGGCTTGCAGGATATCAATATTTGTAATTAGTAAGATTAGCAATTTAATACTTTTCTAAAAGTCAATGAATAGTTTATTTCTTCTGTGAAGTTGTAATGCATAAGTTTAAGATTTTTGAGAAATATAAATATGTTTGTGAAAAAAAATTAATGGAATTGTGCTTGTAAAGTTATGGGAATGGTGCTATAAATGTAAGATAATTTGAGAAATTATTATAAAGGATGAAACTTCCATGAATTATAATTGTCATAGAAGCTAGAAACAGACATAGCAATTAAGGTTGAGAATAAGACATAATTATTGAAAAATGGGAGGATAATTTAAATGAAGGTTACCCTAATGTCAATACATCTACATCATCATACATCTAAGTCTTGATGTAAAATAAAAATCAGTCTCAAATTTAGAAATAATGAGTGGTACAAATTTATGTTAAAGTAAAAAAAATGTTGTATATAAATTGCAAGAGAATCCCTAATTTGTTTCTATTTAAAATTAAAGTATAGACAGCTACAGAATAGAAAGAAAAGGCTTCATATTATTTAAATAATTATATTGAATCAGAAAAATAGTAAAAACATGTTAAATTCTAGAAAAACATTAGTTTAAGGCTCAGAACAGTAGTACATAATAAATCAGTTGCGGTGGAAAAACAAAGAAAGACTGAAAGAACATCTGTTTTGACTATGCCATATTAAAATAGAGAGTTAGTCAATATAAATATGTAACAATTGCTACATTCAGAAATTGAGAACAGTTTTGCTCTGACATCAACCAATTTCTTAAGCGTTGATTGACCGAGCGCAAGATTGAACATGGAAGGAGTTGGATATGAAAGGTAGCAGCGTGAATGAATGTTAATTTCGCACTTTACATTAGATTTTATACACTGTAGCATGTATATGGATATGTCACCTGACATACTATGGTGATAGTGAGCAGGTTTGCCTACAAAATGTACAATATGTAATGCAAAAAGGGATGACACTCATTTCGATGGTATTAACGCACTGAGCCGAAATCCTGCATGTCAATGAGCAAAAGGTGAAAAAAGCTGTGGGAAGAAATGCATTAGTTTGGGGACAGACTCGAGCTGCGCAATCACGTCCCGCATACAACGAAAGGCTTCTAACAGGTGACCTGTGGCGAGAGAGATAACGAACATGCAGGGTGATACATTGAGGTGAGCAGGTAGTGACCCAGTGTTGCCTGTGACAGAGAAATTCTTTAGAAAACTGCGTTGGGGGAATTTCCAAATGGATACAAACAGGCCGGAGACACAGTTAAAAGAGAATCGCATTTACTGATCATATGAAAGGTCCATGGTGCTCTAATGATGTACATGTGTAACGATCAGGCGTCAGAAGCGGGCACAAACGTCTGATTGACTGAAATAAACTTAGAAGAAGTAGAAGTGGCAATATTTCGGTACAGTTTAAAGGTACGCCTTTTGCGATTGGTGGTCCTGGGGTTTAATGGGGAACTCGATACTACCTGAATGTATAATTTCTCTGACAAGCCAGGAATGACCAAGGAAAACAACAATTGTCTTTTTTTTTATTTTGGACATTATTACATGATCATTTCACTGCTATATCATTGGGAAGCCTGATGTAGCTGTATCGCCCATTGATTGGATCATGGAAATGGGTATGGATGTCACGTTATAGTACTTGGCTAATTGCTTTATCTGAGCTTCTAACGTATATCTTGGAAAACTTGACCTGCATAGCACACAAGGTGGATTTATGGAACCAATTAGTGATTGAGGAGCTTTGTGATACCACCCCACTTTCCCCCAAATATATACGATACTCATCCCCTCAAGACCAGAGTTCTGTTTGGGATGTGCAAAAGTTTGCAACACAGCACAGCAGTGCATTTAAAGTGGGGTACCACAGATCATTAATGATTTTGAGGAGCTCTCCCTCCAGAACGGGAAGGCATGCCTTGAGAAACTCTATCGGATCTGTGCGCCCTTCTGCTGGGTTCCCTATATGATAAAATGAGATGCGCTTCTCAAATGCATCTCCAGGCACTTCGTAGTTTAATTGTGGCATTGCGGTACTGACATGGTGTCCATCTATAATAGGACAGGAGAGGAAACTGCTAATAGCCACAGGTTCACTAAAACTTGTCATGGTGGTGGTGAAGAGCTCCGCTGCCATTAGGGATGTGGAGCAGTCCCCTGGCCTGATCCTGCTGGCCAGAAGGAGTGCCCTGGCGGTGGTGATGCCTTGTTTCAGGGAACGCTTGTGGCTCTTAGCACTGACTCAGTTGACAGAGGGTTGGAAGCCTCCCATAGCCACTAGGAAGGCCGAGTGGGGGGCTCAAGAATCAGTGGGGGCTGCAGCAGTCCCTGCAGCAGCGAGACTCGTACTGGTGGGTGATGCACGCCACAGCAGATTGCGTTTAGGGGAAGCCTAACACCCACGCCTCTGCGTGCTGGAGGGATGGTGGTTATGGGGAGTAGCTCGCTCCCCAGGGACACTTCACACGTCAGGTAGGGGGAGAAAGAGAGAGAAAACTCGTCCGCTGCTTCAAAGAATTTAGTCGAATTAAATCAAATAATGCTAAGGGAATCTGGTTAGGCAGGTTAGGAAATGAGACACTTAAGGTAGTAGATGAGTTTTGCTATTTGGACAGCAAAGTAACTGATGACAGATGAAGTAGATAGGATATAAGATGTAGACTGGCAATGGCAAGAAAAACATTTTTGGAGAAGAGAAATCTGTTAACATCGAATATAGATTGAAGTGTTAGGAAGTCTTTCCTGAAGGTATTTGTCTGGAGTATAGTCATTATGGAAGTGAAACATGCGTCCATGTTTGGATAAAAAGAGAATAGAAGCTTTCGAAATGTGGAGCTACAGAAGAATGCCGAAGGTTAGGTGGGTAGATCACGTAACTAATGATGAAGTGCTGAATGCAACTGGGGAAACAAGAAATTTGTGGCACAGCTTGACCAGAAGAAGGGATTGGGTGATTGGGCACATTCCAGGACATCAAGGGATCACCAATTTAGTACTGGAGAGAAGTGTGGTGGATAAAAATCTTAGAGGGAGACCAAGAGATGAATACAGTAAGCAGATTCAGAAAGATGTAGGTTGCAGTAGTTATTCAGAGATGAAGAGGCTCACACAGGTATAAATTATGTGTCCGTCTCTCCATAATGCCCAAGACAGACATACGTGTCTGGCTCTCCAGAACGCCTGGAACAGGCTAGAGCAGCCGAAGTACTTCATCCCCCAGTCGTGCCAAAGAAACCCGAAGGTGTCTGAAGCACTTTGCTTGAAATATAATTACATGTATGCTTCTGAAAACTAGTGAAATTTCATAAACAAAAACGATAGACTCGTAGGGTAATCGTGACAGATTGTCATACTAAAAACTGGGTTAAATACAATGAAAATTATATAAATAATTAATAAGAGAATTAGGTGCTTTGGCACCTAGCATCCAAACCTGCCAACAAATCAGAAGCAGGTTCAGTACAATTGGTGGACTCTCCCATGGGACTGGTAAATACTGTACCATTTGCCACTTGTACCTCACTCCACTTTTGTACCACATGCTACTTAACGTGTATCAAGCCGCATCAAGACGAGCTTCTAGCAAAATATAATACTGACAGCCACAGCCAGGAATATCACACAGGACAGAGCAGCATAGACAGATTTATCAAACCAGCCTTCAGACTGAAGACCACAACAACAACAACTACATGTACTACTACTAATACTACAACAACACAATACGGTTATTTATATAAATTACCAAAGTCTCCCTCCTCCTCCCCTTCCCACGACAACAGCACATCCACGAAATCATGAGAGATCATCTCAGCCTAATCAGACATCTCTTTCGCCCACTCCAACATCTCCACATTGGGTTCAGGGAGAAGTTCCCCTGGCGATGCTGTAACAACAACAGCACGAAATGTAAGACATGTCAATACTAAATTTTAACATACAGTGCTCTTAATAGCTCACATGATTTTTTAAATTTATTATTTATACTTAATTTATTAATTATTCTTAAATAACTGCTGCTGCTGCAAAGGCTGGGATGGTGCTGGAGGCTCATTAACTACCTCCAACAAGCGATCCATTTTGCTGAGGTGATATACTGTAGCAACAACATATCGATTTCAACAAGTTATACTGAAGACCCAAAGAAAAAAATTGAAGACACAAAAAGTATGAAATGTACTTAGGTGGCTGTTGCATCCGTTGGACAGCAACCAGAGGCTGTACCACAGTCTCAGGGGGTTGATGCTGCTGCATCCAAGCCTATAGCTACCGACTGAGCTCATCCAGCATTTCAGGAATATAAGCTGTAACAATGAAGAGAATATCTGTAACACACATTGTGAAATTCGTTTTAACTAAATCTGAACACACTGATTTGTAGACCACTTACTACAAAACTTTTTTTTCTAACACACACCACAAAATTCATTTTAACGAAAGTTGTCAACATACTTGCTATGAAAATTCACTGTGTACTTGCATGGCAATTCCTCCAGGTACTGCTTTGGACGTTTGGCACCACTGTCACTTGATGCTCATGTTGCCGCTGAACAGTTCATGATGGACAGGCTTACACACTTTCACCAAACAGACAATACAGAGGCACTCAAACACAATGGCGAACAATAGCAGAAAGGCACTTGAACACAATGTTGAATGACAGCAGAATGAGACAGCAGGTTGAGAGTGGAGGAGTTATGGCTTATATGTCCTCAAATCGTTCCCACTCGTTTGGTGGGAGCCAATGGCAATGATTGTACTGGGTGGCGGACTCCCAGGCCTGCTTTGGTGACAACCAATAAGAGCGCTCGAATAGAGCGAAAACCCTGACTTACAGGTTCATACAGGAGGACAGGGAACGTATTCCCAAGTGTAATGTCATTTGCAAAGGGCTGTTTCCTTCCAGGGAAATACAGAACATTGTTTGACAAGAACTTTTCCTCCCCAGCGCTCAGAATAATAGTATAGCTTCTATGGGTGCCCTGAGATGTTTTGTGGAACATCCTGTTTCCTCCCAGGGAAATACAGGACATTTTTCAATGCGAAAGTTTTTACCCAGATTAATAGAACAGCTTTTATGGCTTCTGTAATGCCCGTGTCGCCATCAACAACAAAAGAGCCACGCCACAGGTGGAAGTTGCATGGGTGTGGACAAAGGTGCAGCCATCCTAGGGGAAATATGAAATATCGTGTTTTATTGGACAGATTTTACAAGATCTTGGAATATCTCTGTTTGGCACTGCCAGCCTAGCGGTGCACAACAAGCTGCCTCTCTGCCTGGGTGTGAACGAAGCTGCTGCCGCCACACTAGGGGACATACGTAAAATTGTGTTTAAAGTGTAGCTTTTACAGACTTTTGGAATATCTCTGTTTGCTGCTGCCAGCCTTGCGGTGGAAAACAAGCCACCTGGCTGCGAGGGTAATCCACCTGGGTGTTTTCAAAGGTGTAGGTTTTTCCCCAGAGCCAGTGGCTATGTGGGCAAGACCTACAGGCGAAAGGCTGGTTACTGGCAGCTCCAATTAGTGGGAATATTCCATGCAACTGCTGAGCAATGTGCAGTAATACACTCCTGGAAATGGAAAAAAGAACACATTGACACCGGTGTGTCAGACCCACCATACTTGCTCCGGACACTGCGAGAGGGCTGTACAAGCAATGATCACACGCACGGCACAGCGGACACACCAGGAACCGCGGTGTTGGCCGTCGAATGGCGCTAGCTGCGCAGCATTTGTGCACCGCCGCCGTCAGTGTCAGCCAGTTTGCCGTGGCATACGGAGCTCCATCGCAGTCTTTAACACTGGTAGCATGCCGTGACAGCGTGGACGTGAACCGTATGTGCAGTTGACGGACTTTGAGCGAGGGCGTATAGTGGGCATGCGGGAGGCCAGGTGGACGTACCGCCGAATTGCTCAACACGTGGGGCGTGAGGTCTCCACAGTACATCGATGTTGTCGCCAGTGGTCGGCGGAAGGTGCACGTGTCCGTCGACCAGGGACCGGACCGCAGCGACGCACGGATGCACGCCAAGACCGTAGGATCCTACGCAGTGCCGTAGGGGACCGCACCGCCACTTCCCAGTAAATTAGGGAACTGTTGCTCCTGGGGTATCGGCGAGGACCATTCGCAACCGTCTCCATGAAGCTGGGCTACGGTCCCGCACACCGTTAGGCCGTCTTCCGCTCACGCTCCAACATCGTGCAGCCCGCCTCCAGTGGTATCGCGACAGGCGTGAATGGAGGGACGAATGGAGACGTGTCGTCTTCAGCGATGAGAGTCGCTTCTGCCTTGGTGCCAATGATGGTCGTATGCGTTTTTGGCGCCGTGCAGGTGAGCGCCACAATCAGGACTGCATACGACCGAGGCACACAGGGCCAACACCCGGCATCATGGTGTGGGGAGCGATCTCCTACACTAGCCGTACACCACTGGTGATCGTCGAGGGGACACTGAATAGTGCACGGTACATCCAAACCGTCATCGAACCCATCGTTCTACCATTCCTAGACCGGCAAGGGAACTTGCTGTTCCAACAGGACAATGCACGTCCGCATGTATCCCGTGCCACCCAACGTGCTCTAGAAGGTGTAAGTCAACTACCCTGGCCAGCAAGATCTCCGGATCTGTCCCCCATTGAGCATGTTTGGGACTGGATGAAGCGTCGTCTCACGCGGTCTGCACGTCCAGCACGAACGCTGGTCCAACTGAGGCGCCAGGTGGAAATGGCATGGCAAGTCGTTCCACAGGACTACATCCAGCATCTCTACGATCGTCTCCATGGGAGAATAGCAGCCTGCATTGCTGCGAAAGGTGGATATACACTGTACTAGTGCCGACATTGTGCATGCTCTGTTGCCTGTGTCTATGTGCCTGTGGTTCTGTCAGTGTGATCATGTGATGTATCTGACCCCAGGAATGTGTCAATAAAGTTTCCCCTTCCTGGGACAATGAATTCACGGTGTTCTTATTTCAATTTCCAGGAGTGTAATTCACACGGTAGCCACTAGGTAGCAGCTGAATGCTGTCCCGGTTACTGCTTGCACAAGTACTGGCTGTGGCAGCCCCGCACGTGCCTAATAGCTGCCAGTATGCCACAGGGTTCGACGGCGTGTAGGCGGGAGACCTTTCGCAGCCAGCATGAAATGAAAGTTAACACATCGGGGCTAGAACGATCTGTTGCGAACACAGGGCTTTTCGACACCCGCGATATGTTTTTCGATTTTCGTGATATGTTTGTCGATGTTTGCGAAATGTTTTAGGATCAGCAGGGTGATTTAGACATCATTTACGGTAGTTTGCGATATCTAGGTAGCGTTTATAGCTGATTTCCGCGATGTATTTTTACGAAGAACTTATCTTTGATGGTCAATTTTTTCGAGAAGCATATTTTCAGTGATTGATTTTTCGATTTGTTTTTAGGTATAGGAGAGGTTAACCCCATTAAATAAAGGGAGGGACTCTATCTTCCACTCCAGCAGCTTGACACAGACTGAGCCTTTTTCCTGCCAATTTCCAGGTGGGGGAAGAGAGGGTAGGATGGGTGAGGTGAGATATGTGTGGTGTGGGATAGTGAAGTATACAGAAATAAATAAAGTACACTAACATAACCTTACTCTCCAGCAGTTGAGCACAGACAGCCTTTCACCTGACAATTTCCAAATGGTAGAGGGGAGATGAGGCGACAGTGGGTGAGGTGGGAGAAGTGGAGGAGTGAGGAGGAAATGGAAGATGGAGAGGGGGGAGATGACATCATTGCTGTGATGTTGCGACATCTACTGCCACCATCTTGGATAAATTTGGCAACAATGCAGGCTGTCCGTTTACTGTCTTTGCCCCACTGCACAAGTGGCTCACATTCAATTTAGTATTGTCTATCTTATGATCTCTAACAGGATTTTTACCTCTGATGTGGCCTTAACTGATGTTTAATTGTGTTAAATCATATAAGAGTGATGATTGTGATAAATCTTCAATGCACCTTTGCCTAGGAATGGCATACTGTCATAACACGTAATTTATAATTCAGTAGCAACTGAATACGATGAAATCCAATATGAAATGTCCAAAGTAACAAGTAAGTGAGATCATGTGGTTTGACCTGAATGCTGTTAAAAGCTATTTGTTATTCTTGTTTTGGGCTGAGCTGCCCCTAATGATAATTGGCCTGCTCACTGAAATGACTGTAGACCCAAGTATTTTTTACTGTATGTATGGTGCAATCAGCAGACACGTTCTCAGGAAGCCCTTATGCCAAGTTAAGGTTTTGTTTTGTGAAACCAATCACTCTCATGTATGGTGTTTTTTTAATAATTACTTTTTTGTCCATTGCAGATAGTCTTACGCATTTCATTGCATAAGTAGTGAGTGCTTCCCAATCCTATTTTCCATGTGCAATTTTTTTCATAATCAACAGTTACAAAAGCAAAATGATACAAGTCAGAATTAATATGTTCTAAAGGTAAGTAATGCAATGGCTTCCTCTAAATAATAACCCACTTTCCTGTAGCAAATGTATCAACTACCTGTTGTCAACAAATGATCACTTGTTAATTGAATGCCACCCATAGCATCTGAAGATGGCCTTTGAAGGCCAAAAGCAGTTATGATTGTATCAAAAATAAAAAAAATGATACATTAAGATAGAGTTTTGATCAGAGAAACAAAGCTTAGTGGTGATGCTGGAAAATGGGCAGCTAGAGGCACAGAAGACTGTGGCATTTTAGAGGAACTTTCAGCTGATTTGAGAAAGAATGTTGATCACAAATTAAACAAAGTGAGATTTATCATTAATTTTTAAGTGTACCTCCATACAAACCAAATAGAGAAAACATTATGTAAACATATTGTGAGGAATTGCGTAGGGAGGTAGAACAAGTGAAAGAACTCACGATTGAGAATCATTTATTACATGTGTTACATTGTGGATTACCATGGAATGTGTAGCCTTACGTTAGTTTAGGGAACTGTGCCAAGAGAGACTTTTTGAGGAGAATAGGACAGCTTGATATGTGGAATAGTGCAAATGAGAACAGGATCCACAATAATCTAAATAGATCCAATTACAATAACAATAAAAATAATAGAAATGACAGAGACTGACAGTATGGCATGAGAACTGTTAGGCTGGACCGAGGTAGCAGAAGAGGAAGAGGTTTTGGAAGCAGGGGAAATAATGTTTCCAGACCATGCTATAGTGAAGATAATGGAGAAAAAGAAGGGCAGTGAAGTGTCGAACAGGAGCAGATAGGGGGGATAGACTCCATCAACAGCATAAATGTGACCAGTGTTATGGTAGGAAAGAAAATTATAATAATAGGTAGAATAACAAGCAAAGAATGAATTATTGTTTTAAGAACTGTAACAAGTTGGCCACACACGAACGCAGTTCCCCAATAGACCAGAACCTCACACCAATTCTGTGGTTATCTCAGATGTATGTGGCCCACCGATTTGAGACCCATTGTTTCCCACTTGCGTCCACGCCCCACTTGTGGGATCTAGTAGCTCCGATTTGACCGCAGGCCGGTTTCGTTCCTGTGTGGCGTAGAGCAATGCATCTGCAAGACGAATCCGCGTGGACAGTTTTCGTCTACATCATGCACGTACGCACAGAAGTAAGCAGCTGGCAGTTCACTTACTTGGTACCGCACAGAGTGATCGGCAACAGCCGTATGGCGGCGTGCAATTGCCACACTAGTAAGTAAACACTGACTCTACCTGCCGGCCGGTGTGGCCGTGCGGTTAAAGGCGCTTCGGTCTGGAACCGCGTGACCGCTACGGTCGCAGGTTCGCGTCCTGCCTCGGGCGTGGATGTGTGTGATGTCCTTAGGTTAGTTTGGTTTAATTAGTTCTAAGTTCTAGGCGACTGATGACCTCAGAAGTTAAGTCGCATAGTGCTCAGAGCCATTTGACTCTACCTATGTAGCTGAAAGACAATGTAATGGGACTAATAGCTCCAGCAAACGCTGAGATGCATTTCGCTGTCTATTTTCCAAGCTTTCTATGGAGGAGGTGTGTGCTGTATACCTGAGATTCACCAAGTGTTATCACAGTATAACGAAAATTAAAGTGATAACTGAATATTGAATGTTATTGAAAGCCATTGTTTTAGTTGTAGACTCCATATTCTGTGAAATAATAGCTGACGAATTGATGCTCACTTTCAGGCAGATGCTAATATCGCACTGACGTTTAAATGTATTTTGAACAGCACAAATTAAATAGAGCCATGTTGAACTATGTGACAACACATTATAATTGTCAACTTTCATTGTGATTAACAAAAAAACTTGAATCCAACTACACTGTAGGTTTTCATGAGTAAATCGAGGAAATGAACTAGTAGGACTCATTACATTTGAAAATATCAACAGAAACAGAAATTAAGCATAAGGTGTAGTGGTGAAAAGAGGTGGATACTATTCAAATATACTTCTACCTGGATAATTATTCGAATGAGTAGATCATTCAAACAAATTTATTCGCCAGTAAATTATATGTTAAGTAAATAACGAATAACATATAATCTCACCGTATTTTCTTTGTTTACTTCTTGTATAGCTTCAGTATTTGTTCCCTTGGTAGAGTGCAGTTTCTGTTTGATAAACAACTTTTTAATATGTTTTCCAGAAATGTGCCTTTGTGGCTAAGTGGCTCAAGTTCCAGACTACAAAACTTAGGCTTAGGGTTCGATGCCCAGTTGGTCCTACAGTTTTCTCTATTACTTATCACTTCCTTTGCCTAAAGCAGTGACAATTATTCCACGTTAAGTTGGACAATATTTCAGAGTATCTGTTGAAATAATGTAGATTCCCCTCTCACTGGCAGTATGAATTTGTTCAGAGGTGAGAGAAGTCAAGGGGACTCCATCATGCCTAATAAAGCACTGCAGTGCTGAAAACAACCTTCAAGTTGAGCACAGCTTTTCTTGATTTACACCATGACAAATTAATCGTAAAGGTGCTTATAGCTGGATGGCCTCAGAAATTTGGGCTATAACGCACTAGGCAGCCACGATGTTGAGCAGCCAATTTAATCAGCCTCCTGAGGGTCAGTTATGACCAATCAGCTGAGTGAGATGGACGTGGAACATGTTTTGTCTTTCCACTCATGACAAACATACTTCAGTATAATTATAAAAAATTATCTTTCTGTCGATTTACTTGGTTTATGCGCTGTAGATTATAAGTTCACTTACATAGATGCTGGAGCATATGGAAAGCATAGTAAGTCATCCATCTTTAAGCAATCAATTTTGCATGAAAAGATAGTCAATAAAAATTTACAAATATTCGAGAAAAACCTCACATCAAACAAGGAAGCATTGCTGCCATGTAACATTGTCGGAGCCAAGGTATTTGGAATATTTGAAAATGTAATCTTTCTTATGGAGGAAAAAATTTAACAAACAATACAAGAACCTTTAACTACTGACTGTCGCAGACCAGGCTCTTTATAAAATACACTTTTGGCAATCTGGCAAATAAATGGAGAATGGAGAATTCTTCATCGCTCAATGGATGTTCGAGAAGAATTTGCAATTGCCATAGTAAATTTATGATGTGTGTTCCTAAATAATGTGTCAGGAAAAAGGCTACAAATTTGAAGACATACTGCACGTACCCCAGGTCCTACAAGCTGTCGGAAGTCATCGTGAAATTTTTTTCAGGGTGCAGAGACTGAAGGCAGATACATACGTTCTCCACAAGACAGCCTGCTCACAACTGGCAGTGCGAAGACACAAAATCACAGCTGCCTAGTGCGTGGACTACAGCTCACGTCATTGTTTTATTGGCTACCTAGTGTGTAACAGCCCTTACACTGTCGACTCAGTCCCATTCGACTGTCTCTGAACATGCTAATACCTTCTACCTCTCACTGCTAATCTGTCACAAACACCCCATGTAAGCAGCCTACGATGAGAATGCAGTTGATAAAAACGGATACACATGTCTCCTTGATACAATTACACAATTCGTGCTCGTAGTGCTACAAAATGAGTGAACCAAGCAAGAACTCAGTGGTTCCTAACGATTAAAATCAACAGACTTTTAATCTAAGGTCTCCTAAAACGTTTATGGAATGCTGCTGGACGTTCAAAGTCATCCAAAGTGTTTTAAGATTAACTCTGAGTAAGTTTGCCATTATAATATGGAGCAGTTTTTCTATTTGACATCCATCTATGCAACTACATAGCGCTCTGAGATACAAAAATTTCGGAAGAGGCACTGGGTTCGAGTACATAAAAGAGTTTGTAATATTGCAGTGCACCTGCAACATTTGTATTGTGAAGGAGTCAAGAGATTATTGGAAGACATGTTTCGCCTTTCTATACTAACTGCAATTATTGCAGCAAAGTCTAGCCCACGATTTAAAAACAAATAGTTCACTTCTACTGTTGACCATGACCAAGGACTGCTTACAAAAAAATTCGGACATGTATTGGCCAAGGAAATGTCAAAGAAATCGGGTCATGAGTTTCGAATGACATTACGACATAAAAAGATTTTGCTAGGAATGTGATTTGAGAAATGAAGTTCAACTTGAATCACAACGAATTATTTGCCAAAAACTACAGCTGAATTGATGATTTCTCGATTTTTTAGTTGAAACTCATATGTCAAAGTCATGATTAAAGACGAATTCAGGAGTACAATACATGTATAGAACATATTTTCTTTAGTGTCACAATGTTAAATATCCGTAAATCAAACAAAGTTTGTCATGAGACATTTCGAAAAAAGAATTGTTCTGAAAACTAATTTAAAACAAACAAAGTACATTCATTTCATAAATGGTAAAGAACTGGAACAATAAATGCAACTGGATTTCAAATTTATTTGTTGTTCTTAACACTTTTTATTATAAGATGTATCTGTGTAAGTGAATAATGTTACGAATAATATTTGTTATTTACGAATAATGACTAATAATTTATATCTGTATTCGTTATTCGTCAATCGCATAAATGTCGCCGACGTCTGGTGCTATGCGAAATGTCCGCACTACAAATTCGCAACATAGATGCAAGTGAGTGCAGGCACGTGAAATCCACGTGGCTGCTGAGAAGCCCACACGTAGTTGTGTTAGCAGCGTAGCCGGTTATGCATGCGCTCACGCGGCTTTCAGTAGCATTGGTAATCTTCGGCAGTATGCGCCAAACGTTCTTGAAGCGGTATTCGCCCTCTCACTCGTACACCGAAGGCGAGTGTGGGCCATGCGGTTAGACGACGCGCTTGCAGGACTCTCTTTTTACAGTGCGGCGCAGACCAGCAGATTTTTGTGACTTTTTTATCCGTGGTTCCAGGGACTGCAGTGCGTGCTCGACAGCCCGGAGGCCACGGGTGACATATTCCAGGAGTTTCGACAGTGTCTCATCCAAAGTACATTGTACAGTGTAGTGTTTCATAGGCATTTTCTTTATTTTAGTATATTTTCACACTTTGAAAATGGTTTATGTCTTCGAGAGAAATTATGGAAGATGGTAGGAACAAAATTGTGGCAGTCGCTGGCTGCTTGTACGCTTTGTATTCATATATTTTCCGAAAGAAAAGTTGCAAAAATGGGTAGAAGAATGGATTCCCAAAAGACAACATCCAGAGATACAGATCTGAGTCAGAATCGCGGCCAATGCTCTGAGATTCATGAAGATTTAATATGCTAGGAAGAGGGCGTTCCTGCGCCTTTGTAAACTGCAGTAATTCGTAATACCAGAAAAGTAATGGACAGTCAGGCAGTAATAGCCGACCGCGACAGGCGCAGCAACAGATAAGTAAACCGCTTTTGTATCATTTACGAGTTCCCAACCAGGAGCGAATTTTATTATATCATCTGTGTGCTTTAATAGTTTTGTTTCTTGAGTTTTTGCGTGTACATTTAAAATCCAATAGCCACAGTTCTCGCGTTTTCGTTTGCGTCAGAAAGTAAACCGATTTTGTGATATATTACAAGTTCCTTATCAGGGGCAAATTATTTAGTTTCACATGAGTGCTTCGATAGTCAGGTTCTTGAATATCTGCGTATTACTAGACGCAGTTTGGGTGTTTTCGTCAGTGTCTACATTGGAGTTGCGCAGCACGTGCCGATAGTCCGTTTATCTACATAGTTTAGTTTTCCACGGTATTTGGTATGGACAGGGACTGCGAAAGTTGTGTGCGGATGCGAGCCGAGTTGGTGACACTTAGCTCTCAGCTTCAGGCTGTGATGGCTTCGGTTACACAGCTTGAGGCTGCAGTGGATGGGAACCACTGTTGTGGGCTGGCCGTGGGGACCCAACGGACGTCCAGCGCGTCAGAGTCCTCCGATCGGTCCTCACTGGTGGCCAACCCAGTTACTGCTCGCACCGAGGCTGACCCCTCACTTGTGGTCGAGTGGGAGGTCGCCCTGGGGCGAAGCAGGCGGCGAAAGACTTCCCAGGCGGCTGCATGTAAGGTCTCCCCGGTTTGTCTGACAAAAAGGTTCCACCTCCTGTCTGTGGCTGACACTGTCGCTGAGCCAGATGCTGTCGCCTGTCCTGTTTCAGAGGAAACCATTCAGTCTGCAAGATCTGGGCAATCGAAGAAGGTGGGACTATTGGTAGTTGTGAGCTCCAACGTTAGGCGCGTTATGGGGCCCCTTGGGTACTTGGCTGAGCGCGGGATTAGCCGAGCGGTCGGACGCTGCAGTCATAGACTGTACGGCTGGTCCCAGCGGAGGTTCGAGTCCTCCCTCGGGCATGGGTGTGTGTGTTTGTCCTTAGGACAATTTAGATTAAGTAGTGTGTAAGCTTAGGGACTGATGACCTTAGCAGTTAAGTCCCATAAGATTTCACACACATTTGAACATTTTTTGACTTGGTTGACAAGGAGGGTAACAAAACCAATGTGCACTCCATGTGCATACCGGGTGGAGTCATTCCAGATGTGGAAAGGGTCCTCCCAGATGCCATGAAGAGCATAGGGTGCAGCCAACTGCAGGTGGTTGCTCACGTCGGTAGCAATGATGTGTGTCGCTTTGGATCAGAAGAGATTCTCTCTGGTTTCGAGCGGCTAACAGAAGAGGTAAAGCCTGCTAGTTTTGCTAGCAAGATGAAAGCAGAGCTGACCATATGCAGCATAGTCGACAGGACCGATTGCGGACCTCTGGTACAGAGCCGAGTGAAGGGTTTGAATCAGACACTCAGACGGTTCTGCGACCGTGTAGGCTGCAGATTCCTCGACTTGCGCCAAAGTGTGGTTGGGTTTCGGGTTCCGCTGAATAGGTCAGGTGTCCACTATACACAGGAGGCGGCTACACGGGTAGCAGGGGCTGTGTGGCGTGGACTGGGCGGTTTTTTAGGTTAGAGGGTCTCAGGAAAACAAAGGGTGCAGGCTGAACACAGGAAGAACATAGATACAGGAACCATTGGTATAACAGTTGTAAATTGTCGTAGCTATGTTGGGAAAGTACCAGAGCTCCAAGCGCTAATAGAAAGCACTGCTGCTCAAATCGTTATAGGCACTGAAAGCTGGTTAAAGCCGGATATAAGCTCAGCCGAAATTTTTGCAAAGAACCTAACGGTGTTCCGAAAAGATAAGCTAAACACGGTTGGCGGTGGCGTGTTTATTGCTTTCAGATGTAGTTTAACTTGTCGCGAAATTGAAGTAGATAATTCCTGTGAGTTTGTATGGGCAGAGGTCATTGTTCGCAACCGGAATCAAATAATAATTGGATCCTTTTACCGATCTCCCAATTCAGATGATACAGTTGCTTAAAGGTTCAAAGAAAACTCGAGTTTGATTTCAAACACGTACCGACTCATACGATAATAGTTGGTGGTGACTTTAATTTACCTTCGACAAGTTGGCGAAAATACATATTTAATTCTGGAGGTATGTATAAAATATCATCCGAAATTGTGCTAAATGCATTCTCTGAAAATTATTTAGAGGAGTTAGTTCGTGAGTCCACGCGAATAGTAACCGGTTGTGAAAACACACTTGACCTCTTAGCAACAAATAACCCTGAGTTAATAACCAGCATCAAAACCGATATAGGGATTAGTGAACACAGGGTTGTCGTAGCGAGATTGAATATTGTAATCCCCAAATTCTCGAAAAATAAGCGAAAAATATACCTATTCAAAAAAGCAGATAAAAATTCACTTGACGCCTTCCTGAGAGACAATCTCCACTCATTCCAAATTAATACACTACTGGCCATTAAAATTGCTACACCACGAAGATGACGTGCTACAGACGCGAAATTTAGGCGACAGGAAGAAGATGCTGTGAAATGCAAATGATTAGCTTTTCAGAGCATTCACACAAGGTTGGCGCTGGTGGCGACACCTACAACGTGATGACACGAGGAAAGTTTCTGACCGACTACTCATACACAAACAGCAGTTGACCAGCGTTGCCCGTGAAAGGTTGCTGTGATGCCTCGTGTAAGGATGAGAAATGCGTACCATCACGTTTCCGACTTTGATGAAGGTCGGATTGTAGCCTACCGCGATTGCGCTTTATCGTATCGCGATCACGTTTCCGACTTTGATAAAGGTCGGATTGTAGCCTACCGCGATTGCGGTTTATCGTATCGCGACATTGCTGCTCGCGTTGGTCGAGAGCCAATGACTGTTAGCAAAATATGGAATCAGTGGGTTCAGGAGGGTAATACGAAACGCCGTGCTGGATCCCAATGGCCTCGTATCACTAGCAGTCGAGTAGACAGCCATCATATCTGCATGACTGTAACGGATCGTGCAGCCACGTCTCGATCCCTGAGTCAACAGATGGGGACGTTTGCGAGACAACAACCATCTGCACAAACAGTTCGACGACGTTCGCAGCAGCTTGGACTATCAGCTCGGAGACCATGACTGCGGTAATCCTTGACGCTGCATCACAGACAGGAGCGCCTGCGATGGTGTACTCAACGACTGCACGAATGGCGAAACGTGATTTTTTCGGATGAATCCAGGTTCTGTTTACAGCATCATGATGGTCGCATCCGTGTTTGGCGACATCGCGGTGAACGCACATTGGAAGCGTGT
The DNA here is from genome assembly GCF_023864345.2 of Schistocerca serialis cubense. NCBI lineage: Eukaryota > Metazoa > Arthropoda > Insecta > Orthoptera > Acrididae > Schistocerca > Schistocerca serialis. The sequence goes on from NC_064640.1 coordinate 1,014,043,417, forward strand.
ATTCGTCATCGCCACACTGGCTATCACCCGGCGTGATGGTATGGGGTGCCATTGGTTACACGTCTCGGTCACCTCTTGTTCGCATTGACGGCACTTTGAACAGTTGACGTTACATTTCAGATGTGTTACGACCCGTGGCTCTACCCTTCATTCGATTCCTGCGAAATCCTACATTTCACCAGGATAATGCACGACCGCATGTTGCAGGCCCTGTACGAGCCTTCTGGATACAGAAAATGTTCGACTGCTGCCCTGGCCAGCACATTCTCCAGATCTCTCACCAATTGAAAACGTCTGGTCAATGTTGGGCGAGCAACTGGCTTGTCACAATACGCCAGTCACTACTCTTGATGAACTGTGGTATCGTGCTGAAACTGCATGGGCAGCTGTACCTGTAAACGCCATCCAAGCTCTGTTTGACTCAATGCCCAGGCGTATCAAGGCCGTTATTACGGCCAGAGGTGGTTGTTCTGGGTACTGATTTCTCAGGATCTACGCACCCAAATTGCGTGAAAATGTAATCACATGTCAGTTCTAGTATAATATATTTGTCCAATGAATACCCGTTTATCATCTGCATTTTTTCTGGGTGTAGCAATTTTAATGGCCAGTATTGTAATATAAGTGTAGACCAGATGTGGCTTAAATTCAAAGAAATAATATCGACAGCAATTGAGAGGTTTATACCAAACAAACTAACAAACGACGGAGCTGATCCTCCTTGGTACACAAAACGGGTTAGAACACTGTTGCAGAAACAACGAAAAAACATGCCAAATTTAAACAGACGCAAAATCCCCAAGACTGCGATCCTTTACAGAAGCACGAAACTTACCGCCGCGTTCAATGCGAGACGCCTATAACAGTTTCCAGAACGAAACTTTGTGTCGAAACCTGGCAGAAAATCCAAAGAGATTCTGGTCGTATGTGAAGTATGTTAGCGGCAATGAACAATCAATGCCTGCGCGATAACAATCGAGATACTATCGAAGACAGTGCTGCCAAAGCAGATTTGCTAAACACAGCCTTCTGAAATGCCTTCACAAAAGAAGACGAAGTAAATATTCCAGAATTCGAATCGAGAACAGCTGGTAACATGAGTAATGTAGAAGTAAATATCCTCGGAGAAGTGAAGCAACTCATATCACTTAATAAAAGCAAGTCTTCTGGTCCAGACTGTAAACCAATTAGCTACCTTTCGGAGTATTCTGATGCATTAGCTCCATACTTAACAATCATATACAACCGTTCGCTCGACGAAAGATACGTAACCAAAGACTGGAAAGTTTCACACGTCACACCAATATTCAAGAAAGGTAGTAGGAGTAATCCACTAAATTACAGGCCCATTTGGTTAACGTCGATATGCAGCAGGATTTTAGAACATATATTGTGTTCGAACATTATGAATTATCTCGAAGGAAACGGTCTATTGACACACAGTCAACATGTGTTTAGAAAACATCGTTCCTGTGAAACACAACTAGCTCTTTATTCACATGAAGTGCTGAGTGCTATTGACAAGGCATTTCAGATCGGTTTCGTATTGCTGGATTTCCGGAAGGCTTTTGACACTGTACCACACAAGCGGCTCGTAGTAAAATTGCGTGCTTATGGAATATAGTCTCAGTTATGTGACTGGATTTGCGACTTCCTGTCAGAGAGGTCACAGTTCGTAGTAATTGACGCAAAGTCATCGAGTAAAACAGAAGTGATTTCAGGCGTTCTCCAGGGTAGTGTTATAGGCCCTTTGCTAGATAAACGCTTTGGGAGACAATCTGAGCAGCCGTCTTCGGTTGTTTGCAGATGACGCTATCGTTTATCGACTAATAAAGTCATCAGAAGATCAAAACAAATTGCAAAACGATTTAGAAAAAATATCTGAATGGTACAAAAAGTGACAGTTGACCCTAAATATCGAAAAGTGTGAGGTCATCCACTTGAGTACTAAAAGGAACTCGTTAACTTCGGCTACACGAAAAATCAGTCTAATCTAAAAGCCGTAAATTCAACTAAATACCTAGGTATTACAATTACGAACAACTTAAATTGGAAAGAACATATAGAAAATGTTGTGTTGAAGGCTAACCAAAGACTGCGTTTTATTGGCAGGACACTTAGAAAATGTAACAGACCTACTAAGGAGACTGCCTACACTACGCTTGTCCGTCCTCTTTTAGAAAACTGCTGCGCGGTGTGGGATCCTCACCAGGTAGGACTGACGAAGTACATCGAAAACGTTCAAAGGAAGGCAGCACGTTTCGTATTATCGCGAAATATGGGAGAGTGTCACAGAAACGATACGGGATTTGGGCTGGAAATCATTAAAAGAAAGGGGTTTTCCGTTGCGGCGCAATCTTCTCACGAAATTCCAATCACCAACTTTCTCCTCCGAATGCGAAAATATTTTGTTGACACCGACCTACATAGGGAGGAACGATCACCACGATAAAATAAGGGAAATCAGAGCGCGTACGGAAAGATATGGGTGTTCATTCTTTTCGCGCGCTATACGAGGTTGGAATAATAGAGAATTGTGAAGGTAGTTCCATGAACCTGTGCCAGGCACTTAAATGTGATTTGCAGAGTATCCATGTAGATATAGATGTAGATGTAGGTAATAGAGTTATGGGTAATACCATAAAATAATGAACATAGAACAAGCAACGTCTTATTTGTGCTCGCTGTAGTGTTGGTTTATACAAATCATCCCTCCCACCCTTGTACGCTTCTTTCAAGAGGCCTACACTTCTCAAGGATTACTGAAGATATTTTAAATCCGCCTTTGAAACTACAAAAAAATGCGTATTTTTGTCACCAATCGCGTTTAGTTTTATTGACATAAAACGTGATCAGCGGTCTGTAATGAAACATATTTACAATCTGGCTTGCTTTCTATATACAAAAACAGTTAGTTACAAAACGTGTTGATGTTACTTATGATATATTATGTCCGATTTCCTCTCACATCAGCAAACGCTGACTGCTTGTACGTTTTTCAGATATTTCCTCTTTTGGCACCGTTGACAGTTTTTAAAACACTTTGGTCCACAGTTGTAATACTCTCTAGAGATGTTTCAATGATATGTTTATTGTCCTGCATTTTAAGTTCTTGTTTGTGCAGTGTTCATTTATCAGTTTTCACAAACAAGGTATTTCATGATACAACTGTATAAGTTTCACGATGTGAGCATTGGTCCACCCCATCACTAGATTTGTAGCAACTAAAACTTGCTGTCACCTGGAAACCACTCTTTCATTAGTGGCGAATATCGAATATCAGCTACATTTCTCTCGCTGCAATGTTAAAATTTGCTTCCTTTGGCAAAAGAAAGTGGAGTTTACACAATTTCACCTCACTAACATGCTAATGGATTTTCAATTGCGACAGAATCCTGACAAAATGGTTTATTAAAAGAGTAACTGAGGACACATCAGACCAAAATCTCATGAAAAAGAGCACTGTCGGTATAAAAATAAATGTGTAATTTCTTGGCTTGCCTCGTTGCAAAGCCACACTAATTCTTGTACCACCAGCTATCGATCACTCTTAAAAATTATAACATTTCATTCGCAAAATCTACAATCATATGAATATTGTGGTAGCTATTAACGTAGTAATAAACATAGTACACTGACTAATTTACTGACTGAATATCAGACACAAATACCCAGTGATGAACAATAAAACCCATCCCATCTGTAAACACTAGCAAGTTACCACTCACGGCTCACTCAGGGCCTAGCCGTCTGCTTACTGCCAGTGGCTGGCGGTGTTACTACAGGGAGCCAGGGGCCTGACAAGGAAATCACACAGCTATGTCATGTGTCACTAGCGCTGTAGAGATGTACTCCACATGGGCACAGGAACTGAAAATGCCCAGCAAGTGGACTGCATGCATGCTCAGTTGTATACACGATTGTAGACGCCCAACCCTATGACACCCAGACGTCCTACACTAGTCGTCTAGAATGTGACACTATTAACATTCCAATGTAAGAAATCAATTTCCAGAGTCTGACAAACATTCAGTTAGCAGGTACCACTCAATATTGTCGCAAACTTTGAGAGGGTGAAACTTCTACCTCGTACACCAAATAAAACTTCGGTTTAGTCTGACGCTAACGACTCGTAGGTTTCTGAAGGTATATTAAGTCAATTGCTTACCAAATTTACGTCCGATTACGATTCGGAAATTGTGGTAGGCTCACATCATTCCTATAAAATAATTGTCAGCGACGAACATACGACATCTTACAATAGTAATTGTCCGTTCACTTCTTCTCCATGACATTTCAACACAAAAAACCGTCAGCAGTGTCAGGCGTCAGATCACAGTGCACCCTGTCACCATAGCTCCAGTGGAAGACTCTGCAGGAGAGACGCTCAGTAGCTCGGTACGAGCTTTTGTTGAAGTTTCGAGAACATACCTTCACCGAGGAGTCAAGCAGTATATTGCTCCCTCCTACGTATATCTCGCGAAGAGACCATGAGGATAAAATCAGAGATATTAGAGCCCACACAGAGGCATACCGACAATCTTTCACGAACAATACGAGACTGGAATAGAAGGGAGAACCAATAGAGGTACTCAAGGTACCCTCCGCCACACACCGTCAGGTGGCTTGCGGAGTATGGATGTAGATGTAGATGTGGAATTGATACGAATAAAGCTCCCAAAGAACTTGTCCAAGGGGAGAGGACGCTGTCAGCATACTGAAGCTATGAATCATGCAGGCTGACCCAGAATGTCGATGACTGGCAGGATGAAGACAACTATCAGCCTGTAGTAGGCTGCGATGTCGTCGAGTATCGAGGGCGGCGCAAGAAGTATCGACCACCACAGGGATACTGCACAGCAGAGCGGTATCACGAGGCGCCAAAGAGATGCCGGGAAGAAGCCATGCCTCCCGCAGTTCCGATGTACTATAGCTACCTCCGCCCCGAAATAGCGTCGCCAGAGGGCAGGAGGACAATTCTGTTTGAGGTCAGATCCTGCCCACTTCCAGGAACTTCCTGTCGGAGTAACGTCATTGTGCTGTCTACTCGCTTCACCACTCAGTAATCATGGCTCATCTCATGTGGTCTGAACCACAAGTCCAGATGCGAAGTGGAGGCGAGCCTGGCGACCAAAGATAAGGTTTGTTGCAATTCATAAAGTAGAACCTATACAAAGTGTTCTAATTAACTGTATTACTACTGGCCACCTGAGTGTCCAAGAAGTCGTACACAACACAAGCTTTCTATAAGTACCCTATCCCAATGTGCCATCAACCTGCCTCCTCACATCCATCCACCTCCATGGTGACACAAATATTTAGGTGAATTGACTTCAGATGTTCTAAGAAGTCGTTCAAATTCTCACTGCCATGAGGGCAAACAACAAAACCATCGTCTACGTATCTGAAAAAACATGCAGGTTTCAAAGCTTCTGACTCCAAGGCACATTCCTGGGAGGCTTTCATAAACAAACTGCTAATAATACCTGTCTAGTGCAACTCCATGTCTGCTCATAATATTGGTCACTCAATAAAAAGTAAGTGTACATCGACACATGTCGAAATGTTATCGTTAGGTAGGGTGATAAGTCCAACTGACGAACACTTTGAAATGTGTACTGTATAATTAACAGCTATTTGTGTGGTAAATTTCTCAAGTTCATCTCTGCGAAGGCTGAAAATAATTTCTCCTCCATGGGAATGACTAAGTGATAGCAGAAGGAATACTGGGTGAAACTGGCAAGGAAGCATACTCTAAAGTGGAATTAGCTAACGATAAAACTGATGCTCTGATGGAACAACTATCTGGACCATCGCAATAGCTCTCAGTTCTTCTTGGCTGTACATGATCAACTGTAGGTTAGTAGAACTGCTACCTTGTCACACCCCTTTTCAATACAAGCATCACACTCTTGAGCTTACATTCTTATGATTCCCTATAAGTTCCTCTCCATGTTGTTTATTACAATTTCTCCCTGTGGCCTACGAGTATTTTTCATAGAATTTCAAACATCTATTCACTACCTCGTCAGAAACCTACTCTCCTGACAGCTGAATGTGTCACAGTTTCTTCTCACCACTGTAGGAATGTGATTTGTGGATACTTGATAATGGTCATATGCTGCAATAAACTGTAAGAAGCTGTACCAGAAAAATGTACTCTTAGACCTCGTAGGGTAAGAAGATAAGGAGGGAGGGGAGATTAGCTGTAGACCAGAAATAGCAGGCCTCGTCTAAGTGGTTGACTGTGTCGGAATGTCACATGTGAATAAGATGCTGGAAAAAGTGTTCACTCTCTCTGTCATTGTAACAGCTGAACTGTGAAGTTTCATCTCATGCAAAATATTCTAAGTCTCTTTGATATAGCAGCAACTGGACTGTAAAATCTCTCTAAGATTGTAAATGTGTGAACTACTAAGTCTGTTTCTCCAACATCTGAAGCGATAAGTCTCATGGGATACATTTGTGATGAATAAGACATATTGCAACTAGTAAAACTTTTATTTACTATATACAACTTTTCAGGATTGTTAATATACATTCTGTACTTTGTGAACTGTGAAAAATAAAGTATTTGCATTAGAAAGACAATGTCATTCACTTTTTTCAATGAGGATGTGTGAAAAATAACGCCTCAGAAATTGTTACGTGAAAAATTTGAGTACTCCGTCCATGGTGTGAATGGGACTTGGTGTGTAGTACGACAGAGTTCATACAGAGAAAGTTCACAACTGAATACAACCCATTACCTATTCCTATTAACATTAGCATGTTGAAGGATGAAACATCACTTGTTGATATGTATGGAGAGGCAGCGTTTGAATCAAAATCTGAATGTGCAGTCATATATACCAAACATTCAAGTGTGGTGAATTTAAGCAACCTGTAAAACTCTTTACTGATTGTGGCAAACAGACTGAGCTGCTATCGTCCATATATTAGAGTTGATACTGTGACTATCGACTGTTTGCATGTGCACAATGTGAATACAAATCAATTAGAACGGTATATGCATGATTGTTCATCCAACGCCAAAATATGTGTCTGAGAAACCTGTAAGCATGAAATCTGTGAAGGCTGAATTTCCTGAAGGTTCTCCCTCTCTCTGTACATCTCCTATGTTCATATTCCTCCTTCTCTCTCTGTCCACCTCCTCTTTTCCACTATATCTGACTAAGAGCCTTATTTATTGGTGTCGCAAAGGAAACCTTGATTGAAGACTGAAGTCGCTTAAAATGAAATTGTTGGGATAATTGGTATATGGAGTGTAACAGAGAACTCTCCAGCTGCTAGATGTGCAATGACAGTATTTGACATGGTTTTAATCTGTGAATGGGTAAAATTACAAAATTTTGAACGATTCAGATTCTGTAATAACATTCTAGTCATAAGCCAATAAGCCATAAATATAACTTTATTGTTTTCTCTCAAAACCTACTGCAAGGAATAAAATGAAACATTACAGTGTTGTATATGCCAGTTTAATTTAAAATTATATGTCAAGAGAAAGAATGTATACATAAGAAACTATTTGTCCAGTGGTTTTAATTTCCTGTTTTCGTTGTTAAAGTTGACTGTGGAAAAGAAAATTAAACCACACATTTCCACAGAACAGCATTTTCCTCAAAGTCGGTTTTAATATAAAACGTGTACACTGTTGTTTAAAAAAATATGTAGTCTATGCTTGTATGAATTTTTTTAGAGTATTGTGCAAAAATTTGAAGTAAACCGATGAAGAACTTTTCGAGATTTTTTGCCAATGATGTTTACTTATAGTGTATGGCTCTTCTAATTTTATTAGCATACTACGTAACAATTTGAAGTAAATTGGTAAAGAACTTTTCGAGAATTCTGCTAACAACGTTGCCTTCCTATACATTACATATGTATTTATATGCAGTGTATATTTAAAAAAACATGTAGCCTCTGTCTGTCTGAACATACAGTATGGCATTGTTTAAAAATCTGAAAAATATTGAATCAGGGATTTTTCTTTGATTTTGGTAATAATAGTGAACAATGCCTTGTCTTTATATAGTAGTATAAATGTATCTATGTACATAAAAATATATATAGCTTGAGTTCATCCAAATGTTTACTAGAGTACTGTGTAACAATTTGAAATAAGTCAGTCAAGAACTTTTTGAGATTTTTGCTAACAATTTTCCCCTTTATACAACTTATAAACATAGATAAAAAAATACAGTCTACGTTGGTCCAAATTTTTGTTACAGTGTTGTGTAAAAAGCTGAAGTAAACTGATCTAGCACTTTCCAAGATTTTTTCTGACAACATTTCATCTTTATATACAAAATATGTAGTGTATGTCCATCCAAACCATTATTAGAGTACAGTGAAGAACTTTGAAGTAATTCAGTCAAGAACATTTCCAGATTCGTGCTAACAATGTTACTCTAAAAGGATATAGCCCATGTGCATCCAAATGTTTGTTATAGTTTCGTGATGTTACAGTTTCGTGTAAAAGTTGAAGTAAATCGGTCAAGAGCATTTCGAGATGTTTGCCATCAAAGATTGTCTTTCATAAAGTATAAAGTGTGAATATATTTAAGTACCATAGCCATCAAAGTTTCTCTTTCATAAAGTATAAAGTGTGAATATATTTAAGTACCATATATATCAAAAGATAGGATCACCTGGCTGTCTGAATGTCTATTAGAGTATCGTATAAAAATCTGAAGGAAAGTGGTGAAGAACTTTTCGAGATATTTGCTAACAATATATATATATATATATATATATATATATATATATATATATATGATCACCTGGCTGTCTGAATGTTTATTAGAGTATCGTGTAAAAATCTGAAGCAAATTAGTGAAGAACTTTTCGAGATATTTGCTAACAATATATATATATATATATAATGTTTTGGGAGCATAGCAAATAACAACAACCATTCTCATACAAAAAACGGAAATAGCTATTTACATACAGAAAACAAATCATACTTTACTTTTGTTTGCTATAGTTTTAATAATATACAGCTTAATTTTTTACTCATACCTTAAATCTATATCTGAATCGGTTATTTCTTTCTCCAGTCATCAATTTGACAAATGCAATGAAGGTATATTGTCACATTCTAATATATATCTAATTTCCTTCCACTAAAATATGTTTCATGGCTTTGACAATTAACTCTGTTCCTTCCTGCAGTTGTTCTAGGGGAGAGCATGTGGGGATTTTAGTTTTGCCTTTTATTTCCTCAATGGCACTAGTGTCAAACCATTTCACATCTTTCTGTGTGTACACTACTAGCTCTTCCCCTGCATACCCTTGGGGAATTTCTTTATAGGAATTGAAGCTGTTGCGATTTTTGTCTTTTTGTTAATGCTCTCTAGTAGAACAGCAACAGCGGCAGAAGCAACCAGTGCAGCTGTCAGTAAGGAATCATATTAATATCTGGATAGCTATGAATACAGTGCAGAATAGGTCAAAGTAAATTATGTGGGCAGCACAGAGGCAGGTTATAGAAGCATTATTTCTCTTTTCACACTGGAAGACTTTACTACACCCACCAGATGAGCACTGCTGAGAGTCATGCATCTCCATGTATCAAATATCATAGGCATCATGCACACATGTGGTACCCACTAAAGCCACTGTGCAACTGAGACTGTGAGGGCCAGCTTGGCAGTGCTACCAGCGATCTAACATCATAGTCAGCCACCTTAGAAGCCATCTTGTAACGTCATAAGCTGTGTCGAACTCATGGAGGTAAAAATAAGAGGAGTTGTCATGACGTCACAAACTTGAAACCGACACAAGTGAAGATCCGCCATGTTAGCTACCCCAAAATGTTCGCTTCTGCTAGATTGATTCCATGTAGTCGTGAATTGTTTTGATAAAAAAAATGCCGGCTTGGGTCGCTTACTGGTGTACTAATCGTTCTGATTGTAGTCTAAAGTTTAAAAAAAGTCACATTTCATTCGTAAGTGGACGTATTTAAGCGCTATTTTCTTATATATACCTGAAATTCTGATGCACTGTGAAGTTTTACAGTATGGTTTTATTTCTGTGATTTGACTTTAGATTTCCTATCAATCCAACGCGAAGAGCTCTCTGGAGGTGAGCAATTCACTTGGTTTTCATTGTTTGGTTATTCCCAAGTAACTGAAAAGTCCTAGCAAGAAATACCCTGTAAATGGGGACTAATGTTTTAAAATGCGATAATGTAATATAAAAGTAATTTAACTACATGTATTACCCTGTAAATTTCTGTTATTTGCCACACAGAATGTCACTTGATAGGTACAATTTAAAAACAAAGCAGATGTGTAAACTACAATGGGCCTGACAATCTTAAATTCCGTTCTTTTCCTTCGTAATTTAACGAATCTTTCACTTTGTTGACATGACAGCTGGCTTGTTTATATCATCCCTGCATACATCTGTTGGACACCAAAAGAAATAAGGCAAGTTTCTTGCAAACTTGAACATTTAAAATTTGCATTTGACTTGAAAATGCAACGAATACAAATCGATGCCTCTAAACTATCAGTCATTGCTTTTGGAGTTCTGCCTTTATCAATTATCGACACAAACACAATGAAAGTGAATATAAATGGATTACGAAAGCACGCTTTTCATAGCACATACTTCTCTTCTCGGTTATTCGAAGTGTATAAACAAAAAGGAATTGCGGTACTGAGGCTAGAAGCGTCATATTTTCGTGTAGTATTACTGTATCGAATACGCATTTAAGACCAGAAAAACGTTTGAAGTTGCGTTCCTTATGCTGTGTTGTTCACTAAAACAGTGTAGCATTTACTATATAAAATAAATATAGCGTGCACACGACAGAAATAACGAACAAGAAGGAATTGTAAACACTCGTCTGCTAGTGTTTTGGGGGATCCAAGAAGGCGGCAAGCCCCGCCCACTGGCTTCAAAATAATCTACAGCTTAAGTCTGTAGCGCCATCTCCCCTTATTCTACCTCCATGGTCGAACTGGCCCTTGCGGTCGCACAGCGTCCTTGGCGGCTACCACACTCGTGTACTCAGTGCATACGATACTCTATATACGTGAGGCAAAAATCAAAAAGGGAGCTCTTGTCAGCAAAGTCAATTGTTCAGTACTGTCGAAAAAGTGATTTGCACCAGAACTATCGATTTTGGTTTCTTTGTAATTTAATGAACTTTACTTTGTCCTCTACAAGCTACAATCGATAATAAAACAATTTAGAATACATAAAACACTCAAATCCGTAGTTAAAGTAGTGAACATCGTGTCTAGAAAAATGTATAACACAGGCCAGCAACACACTTGGCTAGTATTCATCACTTTGAAAATTAGCATCCCCAAATGCAAGTGGCAGTTCAGACAACCAAAGAAAGTTTCTTGACAGCAATAATGTCTGTCCCGACTATAGGTCCCTTTTCCTTCATAGGTTTAGAAGCCAGTAACTTTACTGATATTCAGACTCTACCTCTGCTCATTTCTTTTTAAGAGTTAGTTATTATGAATGACTATTTATTTTAAACATATACTGTACTATATTTAGGTTTTGTAAACAAATAGTGCTGGTCACCATGCAAAAACTGCAAACTGAGTAGCGCAGCAACACACCCGATTGCGTCTGTTTCTGACTTTTTTGTTGAGTGTCTAGTTAAAATATTTGCCTAGTTACGTTTTTTTCACAACAATGGTGCTAAGAAAGTGCCCCCTATAACTAAGTACAATCGCTTCGAGTTCAATGGAGAGAACAGAGTAACAGATGTAAAGTGTATTGCAAAATTAACGTGCAGGGAATGTGTTCATTCACAAGATACGGCAATTAGAAGAGTAACTTCGCGGATTTCCCGAAGAAGTGACTCCTGACAAGGAAACGTCAGGAATATCTTTTCAAAAACGTCAGACCATTCTGTGAAGACGAATTCAAAGACATCTCAAGTTGAACATGAACCTGTTGCTCCAATCAGCAGTATTGAAGCTGCCTATCCCAAGCCTGACGATCCACAAACAGTTCCTGGACTATCAACGAGTCAATGCTCAGATTAAGGTGTCAAACTGAAGAGATGTGAATCTCAGTTTTCTACTGTTTGAAAGAGGTCATTTAAAACTGTATTGTGCTACTAAATTAATTCCTTAAATGTGAAACATAACGATTCTGCCTTACTTTGAACTTTTAATTGTGTTTTCCTCAAAGTGATCATTTTCATTTAATAAACTTTAAATGTCTGTAACGTAAAGATTAATGAAGTCATGATTGTTGCACTACATTATTCAGAAGTTAATGCTTAATTTGAAAATATTAATAACTCAGAAACGAAAATTTCTGACAAGAGGACCCTTTTTGCTTTCCGCCTCACATTTGCAGGTGAATGATAGTCAGTAGCTCTCTTCCAGTGGGTGCAGTACTCAAAGAGAGAATATATTAATCTACACCCTGCCTCCATGCAACCCACAAATTTTCTTTAACATAGTCTCCACTGAGCGCAAAACTCCCTAAACGTTAATATGAGTCCATACTGGCAACTCCATTGTCAATCCCATCACTGCTACTGTTCTACTAGAAAGCATTAATACAAAGAAGAAAAAGCCATATGGGATTTGCAATGCATTGTAAGTGGCTCGTTTCCTTGTTCATCTTAGCGCAAATATTCACTTAGGAACCAATTACAAATTAACAATACCGTTTTCTCGACAGTGCTCAACATGTTTCATCTTCTAAACAACATCTTTCCTTGGAGGCTCCGCCTCCTACCGTCACATTGAAATATTTTTCTCCCATAGAGCAACCATTTTTTACATACTATGAATAAACGATGTCTCCGATACCGACTGTATTTGGGCTTTTCCTTCGCTAATTAAACGTATCTTTTATTACCTCCAGCGTTTAAAAAGTTATTTTGTGAACAACATTACCTACACTGATCCCCATTCCTGCTCCTGTTCTACTAGCAGACACTAAGAAATAGCCAATGCACGACAGAAGTGCAAGGCGGATTTGCACTGCATCGTAAGTGGCTCGTTTCCATGCATACCTTAACGCAATATCCACTGGGAATCCAATCACAACTCAGCATTTTTGCGACAGTGCTTAAAGTGTTCGTTTTTCTCAATAATTGAGCTAGGAGTTCATCATCGAAAGTGCTGTCACCTTGGATTTTGCTTGTAAATTTGCAATAGCTTTGCCTTTTTCCAATTGCAGTTTATATTCTTCCCTTACAGTAGGTGTCTTCACCATACACTCCAGTTTTCATTTCTTGACTTTGGTCTCTTCCATTTCCATTTTTATTTTTGGTATCCATAAGAGAGTATCAACGATTAAAAGCGTAATTTCTTTAATGGGGAATGGCTTAAGTCTGTGCGAAAGATTTGGTCCTTTTTCTTAGTAATTGTGGATAAATATTATTTGTGGGAACTAGACCTAATTCAGCACGGTCTATTTAGATGGTCTTGTGGAGAACAGTGTCCTTGATTGAGAAAAATATGTGCGCCTGTTTTAATATAACACTTCCGCATAACACTTACTCCTATACATCATTTTTGAGTTAGTGTTAAGAATCTCTATATAATTTAAAGGTAGGTAATTAAAACGATATCCAAACGGAGCATAGCTTGTAAGCTTTCATCAGTCTTGAGTGTCTGGAAGACTTACTTATATACTATTCAATATCTGAATGTTTTTACTGCACCAGCACACAAACTGCAGAACGTTGTTCTGTACTTTATTCATTAATGGACACCACATGGAAGCAATTGGCAAGCAGTGAAGTCGTGCACATTGTAAATACTGTTTGTTGGTGTCTCATACACTTAAACAGACTTGCCCACAGTCAAACACAGAACCCATTGTGTAGCTGTTATTGTAGCCTCCAACCTCCATGTTCCTTAGCCAAGGAAGACGTAAAAGTTTCTTGTCGTCATATGTCTGGGCATTTTATAAAATCTGTAAGGTCGTTACCGATAACTTCGTTTACTCCCAGATTCATGATTTGTCATATAAATTTATTATATATCTTCATCATACAATTGGAGAGCATCCATGATAAGCAGTTGTATTTGTCAAAGTACTGGCCGGAGAAAGAAATAGCTGACTCAGATGTAGATGTAATTTACAACTTTAAGGTAAGCAGGGATCTTATTAGAATTACATAAAAAAATGTAGATGGTTCATAAAAGTTTTTGTATTGGAATACTTGTTGTTAATCGCAACTTAAACAAAAAATCCTAAAAAGTCTGCTAAATACAAGTGTGGGAAGTGGATAGCTAAATGACGTTGAAAAGAAGTTGAAACTAGGTAGTTGAAAATATAGTGACCATCGTTTCATTCCTAAATGAAAGTGGTTGAGTGTGGATGTGTGTATGTATGCGTGTCTATGGAATACATAAATGGAACATTGTCATAATTGTCTGTACGCGTGTAAGCATGTGAATGACTGCACCCTATGTGTGCCTTCAAATTGTATATATTTTATGTATGCTATGTACATATTTTCTGCACACAGTGTTTGCTTATATATTGTATATATGTGGGTGAATGTGTGTATGTGTGGTACATTCTTCTTCAATTGTGGCCGCTAGTGCCCATACAGTGTACATATTGTCTATAAGAAAATCATAGTAATATTAGTGTGACTTATTTCAGTGGTCAGTTTCTGTTGTGTAGATACTCGATATAATATCATTCTCCTTCCTCTTAGTAATAGTAAGATGTATCTCTGCTTATAAGCAATTAAAGCTGTTGTGATGTATAAAAAATGAATTGTACTGGTGTGATGTATCTCTGCATATAAGCAACTTCTTTTTGAAAAAGTAGAATAATTATTAAAACAGTACTGTAAATAGCTTTGAAAAACGATCTGTTAATGATAATAAACCATTAACTAATTTGTTATACCAACATTATCATTTATAAAAGAATGTAATCCTTTCACTATGGAAGTTATTGTAGGATGGAAAAAAATAAGAACAATTTTTGTAGAACATTTTTTAGTCACATGTATGTATTCACACAAAACTCACTTTTAGTATATTCTCCAAATAATTCTTTTCTAACATCTTGGGTTGTCGGGTATTCTGCCGGATATCAGTGTCGTGCTTGCGCGATATTTCGGTCACGTAGCTCGTGACCCTCATCACGTGGGACCTGAGACTGCTCCTCGAGTGGACCTGGTCCAGTATTTATGCCTATGGCCTTCCCCCTCCACCAACGGCTGCAGGCGCTTCATCTGTGGTCCGCGCCCATTCCCTGCGACCTGCTGGAGCGTTGCTGCTCCGTTTTCCGTCCGCTGCGGTTCTAGGTGTTCCCTCTGCGGTCCGCGCCCACCAAACCCGCTCCTGGGGGTTTCATCTACGGCCTGGGGTACCAAGCGTTCGCCCTGCGGTCCGCGCCCGCTCACCACGACCTGTTGGAGCGTTGCCGCTCCGTTTTTCGTCCGCTGCGGCTCTGGATGTTCCCTCTGCGGTCCGCGCCCACCAGTCCCACTTCTGGGTGTTCCATCTTCGGTCTGGTGCGCCTGGCAGTCTGTCAGGGGCTCGTTTTCCATCTCCATGTCTCTGGTTCTTCTGTTTGTGTAGTGTTGCAGCTGGCTCCATTGCACCTTTAACAATTCCAGAGCCGGATCCCAGGCTCTGCTTAGCTGGTACCCTGTGTCACGGTTCATAAGATCGTCAGCCATTTTAATTTCTATCGATTCTCTTATAACACTGTCCCAAAATCTGGGTGTTTGTGCTAGAATCTTGGTATCCTCATACTTCATGGCATTATCTGGTTCTAGACAGTGTTCAGCAATGGCTGACTTAGTCACCTGTCTTAATCTAGTGTGCCTCTGATGTTCTTTGCATCTGATCTCCACAGTTCTTGTCGTCTGGCCGATGTAGGACATGCCACATTGACAAGGTATATTGTAAATCCCTGGTTTTCGTAACCCCAGGTCGTCTTTGACACTCCCCAGCAGTCCCCCAATCTTGTTGGATGGACAGAAAACACACTTGATATTGTGTTTACGGAGGATCCTACTGATTCTGGCAGAAATAGAGTCAGCATAGGGCAGATATGCCACCTTCTTTGCTTCATCTTGGTCTTCTTCAGGAACCTGTGGTATAGTGGCTGGTTGGAGTGCCCTCTCAATTTGTCTGTCCGTGTATCCATTCTTGGAGAAAACTGTTTTGAGACGTTCTATCCCTATAGGTAGATTCTCTTGGTCTGACAGGGCACGTGCTCTGTGGACCAAAGTCTTCAGAACCCCATTCTTCTGTACAGGGTGGTGACAGCTGCTGGCCTGCAGATATAAATCAGTGTGTGTTGGTTTTCGGTACACACTGTGGCCAATTGATCCATCTGCTTTCCTCTGGACTAGTACATCCAGAAATGACAGCTGGCCATTCTTCTCCAGTTCCATGGTGAACTTGATATTAGGGTGGCATGAGTTAAGATGTTCAAGAAACTCATTGAGCCTGTCCATCCCATGTGGCCAGATCACGAAGGTGTCATCCACATACCTAAAGAAGCATGTGGGTTTAAATGTGGCTGTCTCCAATGCCCTCTCTTCAAAACTCTCCATAAACATGTTGGCAACCAGAGGGGACAGTGGGCTGCCCATAGCTACACCTTCAGTTTGCTCGTAATATTGGTTTCTGTACAGGAAATACGTGGATGTCAGTGTATGACTGAACAGGTCCAACAGAGCACCATCAAATTTCTCTGCAATCAGTTCTAGTGAGTCCTTCAGTGGGACCCTGGTGAACAGCGATACCACATCAAAACTAACCATGATGTCCGAATCTGTGATGTGTAGTTGCTTGAGGCGTTGCAGGAAATCTTCTGAGTTGCGGATGTGGTGAATACATTTCCCCACATATGGAGACAGGAGACCTTTCAAGTACTTGGCTGTTGTGTACGTAGGTGCCCCAATATTACTGACAATAGGACGTAGGGGCACGCCCTCCTTGTGTATTTTAGGCAGACCATTTAGTCTAGGTGGCACTGGCGCTTTTTCCCGTAGTTGTCTGATGATCTTATCGGGCATCCCTGTTTCCTTCAAAAGAGCACTAGTCTTCTTGGCCACCTTGTCCGTGAGGTCACACTCCAGAATTCTGTATGCAGGGTCCTCCAGAAGTTGGCGTACTTTCCCATCATAATCCACCCGCTGCAAGATGACAGTGGAGTTCACTTTGTCTGCTGGCAGTACCACAATGCTGTTCTCTTCCCGTAGTTTCTTGAGTGCAAGCCTCTCCTTGGTTGTGATGTTCGATTTCGGCGGCCTGGCCTTGGTGAGGGCCCTGCAGGTCTCTCGGCGGACTTCCTCTGCCACATTAGGTGGAAGTGTGGCTGCAACTTGCTCTACTACACTGACGAAACCTGAAATTGGTACGTTTCTAGGGGTCGTAGCAAAGTTGAGACCCTTGCTGAGTACCTTTAAGGTTGTATTATCAAACTGTATGCCACTCAGATTCGTCACAGTGCGTGTCTCTTCCATCTGCTGTGCTTTCTTACTCATGAGGTCAACCCGACAACCCAAGATGTCATTGGATCGCTGGGAAAGCCTGAAGAGTTACATCAAGTCTCTACGGGGAGGAGATGTATCAGAATATCAAGAAGCTGGACAAGCTATGGCAAAAGAAAGGGAAGATGCTGAGTTCTCTCAGTTTTTCGCTGAGGTGTCGAGATGGAGAAGTGGTACCAGTATTTGCCAGAATTAAACATCACATCAACTCCAGAGCGGCGAACAAGATAAAACGCAGAGCCAGCATGGCACTGTTGAGAGAGAGGATTCGAGATATGCGCCACAGGTTAGATGTTATGGCCAGGGAGCTGTTACACATTCATCTGTACATCACAGCCTCCTTAACTAGAGAAGATTGGGATTGGGTAGACCGTGCCTCCTGCTCTTTAGCTGAGTTTGCTAGAAGGAATGCCTCATCTTGCCAATCTGCAAAGTTTGTCCGCATGAGTAAGAAAGCACAGCAGATGGAAGAGACACGCACTGTGACGAATCTGAGTGGCATACAGTTTGATAATACAACCTTAAAGGTACTCAGCAAGGGTCTCAACTTTGCTACGACCCCTAGAAACGTACCAATTTCAGGTTTCGTCAGTGTAGTAGAGCAAGTTGCAGCCACACTTCCACCTAATGTGGCAGAGGAAGTCCGCCGAGAGACCTGCAGGGCACTCACCAAGGCCAGGCCGCCGAAATCGAACATCACAACCAAGGAGAGGCTTGCACTCAAGAAACTACGGGAAGAGAACAGCATTGTGGTACTGCCAGCAGACAAAGTGAACTCCACTGTCATCTTGCAGCGGGTGGATTATGATGGGAAAGTACGCCAACTTCTGGAGGACCCTGCATACAGAATTCTGGAGTGTGACCTCACGGACAAGGTGGCCAAGAAGACTAGTGCTCTTTTGAAGGAAACAGGGATGCCCGATAAGATCATCAGACAACTACGGGAAAAAGCGCCAGTGCCACCTAGACTAAATGGTCTGCCTAAAATACACAAGGAGGGCGTGCCCCTACGTCCTATTGTCAGTAATATTGAGGCACCTACGTACACAACAGCCAAGTACTTGAAAGGTCTCCTGTCTCCATATGTGGGGAAATGTATTCACCACATCCGCAACTCAGAAGATTTCCTGCAACGCCTCAAGCAACTACACATCACAGATTCGGACATCATGGTTAGTTTTGATGTGGTATCGCTGTTCACCAGGGTCCCACTGAAGGACTCACTAGAACTGATTGCAGAGAAATTTGATGGTGCTCTGTTGGACCTGTTCAGTCATACACTGACATCCACGTATTTCCTGTACAGAAACCAATATTACGAGCAAACTGAAGGTGTAGCTATGGGCAGCCCACTGTCCCCTCTGGTTGCCAACATGTTTATGGAGAGTTTTGAAGAGAGGGCATTGGATACAGCCACATTTAAACCCACATGCTTCTTTAGGTATGTGGATGACACCTTCGTGATCTGGCCACATGGGATGGACAGGCTCAATGAGTTTCTTGAACATCTTAACTCATGCCACCCTAATATCAAGTTCACCATGGAACTGGAGAAGAATGGCCAGCTGTCATTTCTGGATGTACTAGTCCAGAGGAAAGCAGATGGATCAATTGGCCACAGTGTGTACCGAAAACCAACACACACTGATTTATATCTGCAGGCCAGCAGCTGTCACCACCCTGTACAGAAGAATGGGGTTCTGAAGACTTTGGTCCACAGAGCATGTGCCCTGTCAGACCAAGAGAATCTACCTATAGGGATAGAACGTCTCAAAACAGTTTTCTCCAAGAATGGATACACGGACAGACAAATTGAGAGGGCACTCCAACCAGCCACTATACCACAGGTTCCTGAAGAAGACCAAGATGAAGCAAAGAAGGTGGCATATCTGCCCTATGCTGGCTCTATTTCTGCCAGAATCAGTAGGATCCTCCGTAAACACAATATCAAGTGTGTTTTCTGTCCATCCAACAAGATTGGGGACTGCTGGGGAGTGTCAAAGACGACCTGGGGTTACGAAAACCAGGGATTTACAATATACCTTGTCAATGTGGCATGTCCTACATCGGCCAGACGACAAGAACTGTGGAGATCAGATGCAAAGAACATCAGAGGCACACTAGATTAAGACAGGTGACTAAGTCAGCCATTGCTGAACACTGTCTAGAACCAGATAATGCCATGAAGTATGAGGATACCAAGATTCTAGCACAAACACCCAGATTTTGGGACAGTGTTATAAGAGAATCGATAGAAATTAAAATGGCTGACGATCTTATGAACCGTGACACAGGGTACCAGCTAAGCAGAGCCTGGGATCCGGCTCTGGAATTGTTAAAGGTGCAATGGAGCCAGCTGCAACACTACACAAACAGAAGAACCAGAGACATGGAGATGGAAAACGAGCCCCTGACAGACTGCCAGGCGCACCAGACCGAAGATGGAACACCCAGAAGTGGGACTGGTGGGCGCGGACCGCAGAGGGAACATCCAGAGCCGCAGCGGACGAAAAACGGAGCGGCAACGCTCCAACAGGTCGTGGTGAGCGGGCGCGGACCGCAGGGCGAACGCTTGGTACCCCAGGCCGTAGATGAAACCCCCAGGAGCGGGTTTGGTGGGCGCGGACCGCAGAGGGAACACCTAGAACCGCAGCGGACGGAAAACGGAGCAGCAACGCTCCAGCAGGTCGCAGGGAATGGGCGCGGACCACAGATGAAGCGCCTGCAGCCGTTGGTGGAGGGGGAAGGCCATAGGCATAAATACGGGACCAGGTCCACTCGAGGAGCAGTCTCAGGTCCCACGTGATGAGGGTCACGAGCTACGTGACCGAAATATCGCGCAAGCACGACGCTGATATCCGGCAGAACACCCGACAACCCAAGATGTAATTAGATCGCCGGGAAAGCCTGAAGAGTTACAATTCTTTTCTATTTTCCTTGAATTCGACCTGAACCGTATTCAGTCCTAGAAGTGCAATTACATACATAGGGACTCCTTCAGTAAATTCAGCCTTCACAGATTTTATACTGATAGGATTTTCAAATGCATACTTTGTTGTTGGACGAACACAGGCATGTCTACAGTGTTCCAATCGATTTATATTCACATTTTGCAAATGCAAATAGTCAATAAAATCACAAAGGCAGCTCTAGTATAAGGAAGATAGCAGCTCAGTCAGTCTGCTGCAATCAGTAAAGCATTCTACAGGTTGTTTAAATTCACCACTCTTGAATGTTTTATGTATATGACTGAGCCTTCAGATTTTAACTCAGGCACTGACTTCCCATACATATCAAGAAGTGATATCTCACACTATAATGTGCTTGGGTTGTATTCAGTCATCACCTTTCTCTCCATGAACTCTATCATATTACACAGATAGTCCCATCCACACGACATTCTCTATCTCAATCACCACATCAAAGTCACTGTGGGAAGCCATACCTACATTCACACATGTAGATCTACTTGCTGCCCGCATCTCGTGGTCGTGCGGTAGCGTTCTCGCTTCCCACGCCCGGGTTTCCGGGTTCGATTCCCGGCGGGGTCAGGGATTTTCTCTGCCTCGTGATGGCTGGGTGTTGTGTGCTGTCCTTAGGTTAGTTAGGTTTAAGTAGTTCTAAGTTCTAGGGGACTGATGACCATAGATGTTAAGTCCCATAGTGCTCAGAGCCATTTGAACCATTTGATCTACTTGCAGTAAAATATTATGTATTGGTTAATAGCAGTATCCTGCTAGCACTAAGCTGAGACTCATGATCTGGTAGCTGCTGAGGCTATGCTACAGCATAGTTGAATCACACTAGGTCTGAAAATTCGGGAGGACATCCTAAGGACAGTTACTGCTGTTGCTGCTGCTGTGATTCAGGCAGGAACATCTGCACATCCTGAGCTGTAACAATGAGAACAAAGCTGTAAGTATAATTAAACACATATATAATAACAATAATAATATTTAGAGACTGCTGGCTGTGTTTCGTAGTGGAAAAAGTACAGAAGACAAAAGACAGTGCTCATACAATCGAATTATAAAAAATTAAAGTTACCTGATGGGTGGGTGGCCAAGCTCGCACGCCATCAGCAGACAGCATGATGATGTAAACAAGTACTCCTGCAACATGGTGTTGGAGGGGGGGGAGGGGAGGGAGAGAGGCATGGGTCATGGCCTTGGTGTAACTGGCCAGATGTGATGATGTCAGAATTGCTGGAATGCTGAAGCTGATGTCAGGAAAATTTCTGTTCTTTCTCTCACTCATCCTCTACCCATGTGCACACATGATGTCATCAATGACAGAAAATGCAAGGCGGTTGTGGAGGAAATTAAAAACTCCAAAATGTCGTTGGAGGGAATGTAAAATTGCAAGATGTCGATGGCAGGAAAATTGAAATAAAAAAGTAGAACTCTATTGGTGGATTGGTTCAAAAACTTTCCTTTAGCATTCATTAAAATGAAACAGCAACTCACAGCATATTTATTGTTACCTAAAACGAAACAAGCAGTTAGTAAGCAGCCCATCCTGTTCGATAGTATTTGATTATTTATCACATATCACAGTATTCCCAAAACATTATCTAAGCTTCATCTGGTTTGCATAAATTGGTGTAATTCATTAAACACACACACACACACACACACACACACACACACACGCACACACACACACACACAAACACACACACATGCAAGCGATGGAAAATAGCTAACTGTATCCAGTGGAGACAAGAAGATAGACGAGATGCTTTTGTCAGTCCAGAACATGTCTGAATTTGCAGAAACCTGACACATAATGTGTAACATCTGCACCTGTTTGTCTGCAAACAAATGATTCACTACACATAGACTATCTTAGTAAGTAATCCAAGAATTGTGTGTTTTATCGAAGCCAAGCCATTTTAGGGAGGGTTTGTTTCCTTTTCTCTGTATGATTTTTTTTCCTGTTTCAAGTGTTGGTATTCATAGACACAGACCATTAAAACAAAATGGACCGGATTGGAATTTCAAACAAGCAGATTTCCAAAACGCTGAGCTGAACAGATAGGACTGAAATGAAGAAAAAACTTCCATGACCCATTTCACTCACCCAGGTAAGAAACAGGGCATGCTGTGCTTTCCACTACCTACTTCCAGCTACTTTTCAAGGTAACACACATACGACAAAGTGTGAGGGGGTAGAGTGGGGGTGGCGCATACATGTGACCTTGAAAAACTACCAAAAGTACAGTCTGCCCCATTTCTTACGTGTGTCAGAATTCGTATCCTGAGGATTTTCGCGTGATGTTGAACACATCATATTGTACAACTGTTTTTACAGAATTTAATCTTAAACAACAGAGTGTATGATCCTCGGTATCTTTTACCATGAATTATTAAAACATCACAGCAGTATCTACCAGTGAATCTTCAGTCATTCAAACATCTGATTTGAGTTTTGTGTATTACTATATTAAAAATTATGCTGCTATTCTACCTCATCATCATCATCATCATCATATCGTCATTGTATTTAACATCTTCTTTTTCTTCTCCTCCTCAAATATCTCCACCTCCTTCTCTCTTTCATTAGTACCTTGCGTCCTTTGGCATTAATATCTTCGTCTTCTTAATCTTAGTCTGTCCTCTTCTTTTTCCCCTCCTTTCAGAATAGCTATCCTTCTTGAATTAATCTCTGTAGTGGCTGAGAAATAGGGTTACATACTTTTTCGATCACTGGGTCAAGCTTTAGCCTCGCATTTTTGCTGTAACAACAGTTTCTTGTGGATATTTCATTGAGATTTCAACAAAATCTGACGATATCTTTTTTTGTAATCTAAATAAGCGCAGAGGGATCAGTGCCTGAAACTGAGAAAGATGTAATATCTCACTAATTTCTCCACTAATTGATGGTAAGAGACTGATTATGTGTAACTATAAATATTATTACTTTTACGGCGTAAAGTCAAGAGCCGGCACGCCAGTCGGGAACGACAGAGCAGAGAGGCCTGGGATGAAGACGTCAGCACGCTGACTGAACCCTCTCCAGGACGACAACGCGACAGCAGCGGCCTCTATGCGAAGAGAACATAAGTGCCGCGCCCGACTGGCCGCAGCCAGTTCTACGAGAAACGTAAAGAACAGCGACTTGGATAGAAGCATCCACTGCATTACTTCATTTGCCTTACGAATTGTATATACTGAGAGATTTCTTGTTCGTCTGTCGCCCTTTGCTTGCGACACATTTGTATTTCTAAAAGTCAAGTATTTTCATTTTCTTTACCTAATAAAAATTAATACGATTTCTTTGAATCTACATCCATACTCCGCAAGTCACCTGACGGTGTGTGGCGGAGGGTACCTTGAGTACCTCTACCGTTTCTCCCTTCTATTCCAGTCTCGTATTGTTCGTGGAAAGAAAGATATTCGGTATGCCTCTGTGTGGGCTCTAATCTCTCTGATTTTATCGTCATGGTCTCTTCGTGAGATACACGCAGGGAGGGAGCAATATACTGCTTGACTCCTCGCTGAAGGTATGTTCTCGAAACTTCAACAAAAGCCCGTACTGAGCTAATGAGCGTCTCTCTTGCAGAGTCTTCAACTGGAGTTTATCTATCATCTCCGTAACGGTTTCGTGGTTACTAAATTATCCCGTAACGAAGAGCGCTGCTCTCCGTTGGATCTTCTCTGTCTCTTTTATGAACCCTATCTGGTATGGATCCCACACCGGTGAACAGTATTCAAGCAGTGGATGAACAAGTGTACTGTAACCTACTTCCTTTGTTTTCTGAGTGCATTTCCTTAGGATTCTTCCAATGAATCTCAGTCTGGCGTCTGCTTTACCGACGATTAATTTTATATGGTCATTCCATTTTAAATCACTCCTAATTCCTACTCCCAGATAACTTATGGAATTCGCTGCTTCCAGTTGCTGACCTGCTATATTGTAGCTAAATGATAAAGGATCTTTCTTTCTATGTAATCGCAGCACATTAAACTTATCTACATTGAGATTCAATTGTCATTCCCTGCACCATGCGTCAATTCTTTTCAGATCCTCCTGCATTTCAGTACAATTTTCCATTGTTACAACCTCTCGATATACTACAGCATCATCCCCAAAAAGCCTCAGTGAACTTCTGATGTTATCTACAAAGTCATTTATATATATTGTGAACAGCAACGGTCCTACGACACTCCCCTGCGGCACACCTGAAATCACTCTTACTTCGGAAGACTTCTCTCCACTGAGAATGACATGCTGCGTTCTGTTATTTACGAACTCTTCAATCCAATCACACAATTAGTCTGATAGTCCATATGATCTTACTTTGTTCATTAAACGACTGTGGGGAACTGTATCAAATGCCTTGCGGAAGTCAAGAAACACGGCATCTGCCTGGGAACCCGTGTCTATGGCCCTCTGAGTCTCGTGGACGGATAGCGCGAGCTGGGTTTCACACGGTCGTCTTTTTCGAAACCGATGCTGATTCCAACAGAGTAGATTCCTAGTCTCCGGAAAAGTCATTATACTCGAACATAATATGTGTTCCAAAATTCTACAACTGATCTACATTAGAGATATAGGTCTGTAGTTCAGCACATGTGTTCGACGTCCCTGCTTGAAACCGGGGATGACCTGTGCCGTTTTCCAATCCTTTGGAACGCTACGCTCTTTTAGAGACCTACGGTACACCGCTGCAAGACGGGGGGCAAGTTCCTTCGCGTACTCTGTGTAAAATCGAACTGATATCCCATCAGGTCCAGCGGCCTTTCCTCTTTTGAGTGATTTTAATTGTTTTTCTATCCCTCTGTCATCTATTTCGAGATCTACCATTTTGTCATCTGTGCGACAATGTAGAGAAGGATCTACAGTGCAGTCTTTCTCTGTGAAACAGCTTTGGAAAAAGACATTTAGTATATCGGCCTTTAGTCTGTCATACTCTGTTTCAGTACCATTTTGGTCACAGAGTGTCTGGACATTTTGTTTTGATCCACCTACCGGTTTGACATAAAACCAAAATTTCTTAGGATTTTCTGTCAAGTCAGTACATAGAACTTTACTTTCGAATTCGATGAACGTCTCTCGCATAGCCCTCCTCACACTACATTTCGCTTCGTGTAATTTTTGTTTGTCTGCATGGCTCTGGCTATGTTTATGTTTGCTGTGAAGTTCCCTTTGTTTCCGTAGCAGTTTTCTAACTCGGTTGTTGTACCACGGTGGCTCTTTTCCATCTCTTACGATCTTGCTTGGCACATACTCATCTAATGCATATTGTACGATGGTTTTGAACTTTGTCCACTGATCCTCAACACTATCTGTACTTGAGATAAAACTTTTGTGTTGAGCCGTCAAGTACTCTGAAATCTGCTTTTTGTCACTTTTGCTAAACAGAAGAATCGCCACGAGTCGGCTCTCTGTTTAAGTGCTAAATGTAGTTTTCAGGTAGTGCAGTTAAAAAAATTTCACTGGGTTCTTTGTCCCTGCCAAGCGTTATAAACTTTTGAGTCTCCCAGTCTATATCTGGTAAATTAAAATCTCCACCCAAAACTATAATATGGTCGGGAAATCTACTCGAAATATTTTCCAAATTTTCCTTCAGGTGTCATGCCACAACAGCTGCCGAGCCAGGGGGCCTACAGAGACATCCAATTACCATGTTTGAGCCTGCTTTAACCGTGATCTTCACCCAAATTATTTCACATATATCTCCGTCAATTTCCTTCGATACTATTGCACTTTTCATCTCTATAAACACGCCTCCCCCTTCATTGTCCAGCCTATCTCTGCGGTATACATTCCAATCAGAGTTCAGAATTTCGTTATTGTTTACATTTGGTTTCAGCCAACTTTCCGTCCCTAGTACTATGTGGGCATTGTGACCGTTTATTGCAGGCCGCGGTGGCCGAGCGGTTCTAGGCGCTACAGTCTGGAACCGCGCGACCGCTACGGTCGCAGGTTCTAATCCTGCCTCGGGCATGGATGTGTGTGATGTCCTTAGGTTAGATAGGATTAAGTAGTTCTAAGTTCTAGGGGACTGATGACCTCAGAAGTTAAGTCCCATAGTGCTCAGAGCCATTTGAACCATTTTTTTGATCGTTTATTAATGAGAGTAGTTCTGGGACCTTTCTATAGACGTTCCTGCAGCTTACTATTACCACATTAATATCGTCATTCCCTGTTGCGTTTTGCCTACTGCTACGTTTTCTCGTCTCAGGAAGCGTCTTGTCAGGCCTAGGGAGGGAATTCTCTAACCTAAAAAACCCACATGTGTACTCCACACGTACTCCGCTACCCTCGTAGCCGCTTCCTGCGTGTAGTGCACGCCTGACCTATTCCGGGGGACCCTACATTTCTCCATCCGATAGCGGAGGTCGAGAAATTTGCACCCAAGGTCTCCGCAGAACCGTCTGAGCCTCTGGTTTAAGCCTTCCACTCAGCTCCAAACCAGAGGACCGCGATCGGTTCTGGGAACGACACTACAAATAGTTAGCTCAGATTCCACTCCGCGAGCAAGGCTTTCCGCCTTCACCAACTCCGCCAACCGCCTGTATGAACTGAGGATGACCTCTGAACCCAGACGGCAGGAACAGCAATTTGCAGTTGGGTGGATCCAGTGCTCTCTATCACCGCCGGCAGGGCCTCCTCCACATCTCGGATGAGACCCCCCGGCAAGCAGACAGAGTGAACACTGGCCTTCTTCCCCGATCTTCCCGCTATTTCCCTAAGGGGTTCCATCACCCGCGTAACGTTGGAGCTCCCAATAACTAATAAACCCCTCCCCCCGTGTGCCTGCTCGGACCTTGCTGAAGGAGCAGCCACATGTCCACTCACAGGAAGAGCGGGCGATGCCACACGGCCAGCCTCCACATTGACCCTCAGCCTCGTGCGACGCGAACGCCGTTGAACCCGCCACTCCCCTTCGGGAAAGGATGGCCCAACCGCGCCCGGAACCTGCGAAGATGTCTCGACAGCAGGGACCGTGGGTGAAGCATGTAACACCTGGGGTGTACCATGCGGCGCACGAGACTCCCCACTGCCGCCACACTCCGAGGCAAGAACCTGAAGACGGCTGACTGCGGCCATCAGCACGTTCAGCTGTTCGCGAACAGTAGCCGCTGGCCTCGTGCGTCCGTACACAGCAAAATGGCTCTGAGCACTATGGGACTCAACTGCTGAGGTCATTAGCCCCCTAGAACTTAGAACTAGTTAAACCTAAGGACATCACAAACATCCATGCCCGAGGCAGGATTCGAACCTGCGACCGTAGCGGTCTTGCGGTTCCAGACTGCAGCGCCTTTAACCGCACGGCCACTTCGGCCGGCCGTACACAGCAGTCGCACATCCTATCCATCCTAAGAAATCGAAAATTTACTGTAGAGAGTTAAGTAATCAACTTTTAACTAGACTGCTAATTCACTAAAGGCGGCTGATAGCTGACTAAACTGTAGTTTCTACACACTTCTTGTTGGAAACAATGAAAATAAGCATTAACTGTCTCTGGACTGTATTCAAAACAAACACGAAATCTATGGAACACTATTAGTATTACTCGAAAATTAAAGCTTCCTAAAAGCAAAAGCACACGGGAAAAGAAGTGACAAGTAGGAAAAACACAGTTAATACTTAAATTTACGTAGCTTGCTGCATAGGAGATGTGAAGCAGACGGCAGTTACGATCCGAGAAAGCAGGTTTCCCAGACACCCCACATTTGACGACTAGGCAGAAATCAACATTCAGTATTCAGAAGAACCCAGTACCCCGCCGGCGGCCACTGATTTTCTATTGTGTTTCGCTGGCGCCTTAATTCTACATTGTCTTTTCATTGCAGGGGTGTGTTTGCTTCCTTTAATAGTGTCTCTTATAGTGTTTTTGCAAATCAGTGTTTTCAGGTGGGCGTTCTGGAAATTTTCTTTGCTTGCGTGCTTATTTTTGTTGTTTTCCTTGTCTGTTTATTGCATTTGTTTCTCTCGCTATGAGCAACCCACCTCCCCCTCCCCCTGTTTAAGCGTCTCAGCTGCAGCTAACACAGATATTTCAGTTTCAGACGCATCAAATTGCATCACTGTCGAACACGGTACAGCAGCTACTCACTGCTCAAGCCACCAAGACAGTCCAGCAGGCACCTACTGTTGCTCCGAGTGCCATACCACCCTTTCGCCAGTTTAATGAATAACAAGAGGAATGGCTTGAGTGTCTGCAACAGTTTTAAGCCCACGTAATTGCTCACAATGTACCAGGTACTGTAAAACTACATTACTTTTTGTCAATGATAGGAAGTGCAGTTTTTCGCCTGATTGTTCCCTAACGCTACTCCAAGTGAACTTTCCTGTGCTCAGGTTGTAGATTCGCTAAGTAACAAGTGAATGTAGTGGCAGCTAGATATAAATTCTTTAATTGCAAGAAACAACAAACTTACCATGAGTGGGTAACTGATTTGCAGGGTATGACGAGGAAATGCAAATTCAAATGTGTTTGTGGTGCTTTTTATTCAGATATTATGTTGTGTGATGTGACCGTGTACGGAGTAACTGATGTCAAACTTGGAGAACGGATTTTGAAACAGTCCGATCCATCATTCCAGTATGTAGTACAAATACTAGATCAGTACGACTCCGGTGCGGTGTTGGCCAATAAATTTTAGCAACCACCAATTTGTTGGGTCGAGTCGCCCCTTGCTAGCGACTGCCCCACTAGGCAGCAACAGCTCGCACGCGCCATGTCACTAAGCAGTTCTCCATGCCATGCACACAGTTCTCTAAACAGGCGAACAGAATTAAGACATGCCCTCAGTGCTATTCACGGTGCAAACACCACGACTGCCCAGCCAGGCAAGCACAGTGTTACGCTTGTGGCAAGAAAGGTCACGTACAGTCCGTATGTTTGCAACGGAACAAACATAAGAATTCTGCCCACTCACAAAAATCTAGTCACAAGGCCCATGTAATCAATGCAGCGTATTCGAAGCCTGCTGCAGGCATTAGCAAAACTAGCAAGCGAACAATTTCTTGGGCTACCTCAGTCCAACAGACTTTTTGTGCATTTGCATAGTAGTAGACAATGTGTGAAATTTCTGTTGGACACTGGTGCCTCTGTTACATTGCTGAATCGTAACACATCTGAACTGTTAGGCTCCCCACGCCTGTCTAAAACTAGCACACACCTGATGGTTTATAATGGACAAGACATTCCCATTCTTGGAAAATGCACATGGCTTGCCATGTATCACTCGCATAAGCAGACTGTGACTTTTGCTGTGCTACACTCACGCGATTGTAAGAACATATTTGCCCTTGAATCATTTGACTTGTTTGGCTTTAAAATTCAGGACAATGTGTTGTCAGTGACTGCATTCAATGCCAAGGACAGTGAAGCTAGCTTACTGAAAGATTTCCTGGAACTCTTTTCTGAAGGTTTAGGCAAGGCTAATAATTTTGTTGCACGTATTACGATGAAAGACACTGTACTTGTCAGGGTATGGATACCCAGATAGAACAGATGACGTCACAATGTCACGCCTCTGCGGAAAATCAGTCCCCTCCACCACAAAAATTCTTGGCTTAGCCTAAGTCGCAATCACCATGGCAGTGTGTGCACATAGACTTTGTGGAACATTTTTCAAACACTCGTTGGCTGATTGTGGTAGACTCTTATAGCAAGTTTCATTTTGCTGTGCCAATCAACTCGAAAATTTCCTGTAGCACACAATTCAGGCACTGTCCTCTATTTTTGCCTCGAAGGTTTGCCTCAAGTCATAGCGCCGGACAACGACCCTCACTTCATGTCAAATGAATTTGAAACATTCTGTGAACGTAATGGTATGCGGCATCTAACTTGTGCACCGTTCCATTCACAGTCGAATGGAGAAGCGGAAGGTTTCGTCAAAACATTCAAGCAGCAGATGGCCAAACTTCGCACAGCACACGCCACCGGTCAAGTATTGCAACTGTTACTCGCTTCCTATCGTTCGCAGCCACGAGATGGACCATCACCGGCAGAACTGCTTCACAGCCGCCGCCATCGGACACTACTCCACCTGCTCCACCCTCCTCAGCATTCGGCGCTGAAGGAAGGCCGCAAGTATCGCTTTACTCCGCACGATATTGTTTTTTTCAGAGTTTTCAGCTGCAGCAGACGGTGGGCGCGAGGCGATATCCTTCGTCGACTTAACGCATGCATGTATCTCATTTCTGGCGCAGACGGATTGCAGCGCCGACACCAAAACCAAATTCGTCACTGTCACGTGCACGGTGATCCTTCTGTGTCTCTTCCCTCAGATTCACAGATCCCGAGGTCAGCGAGGCACAACAGCCGCCAGAGGATGTGCCGGCCGCGGTGGTCTCGCGGTTCTAGGCGCTCAGTCCGGAACCGCGCGACTGCTACGGTCGCAGGTTCGAATCCTGCCTCGGACATGGATGTGTGTGCTGTCCTTAGGTTAGTTAGGTTTAAGTAGTTCTAAGTTCTAGGGGACTGATGACCACAGATGTTAAGTCCCATAGTGCTCAGAGCCATTTGAACCTCCAGAGGGTGTCATCACGAGACTGCGGAACGACCCCATGTAGACGGAGCCTTCACGTCCTCCGACACCTCTCTTCCTACCGATGGAGCTGGACCCGCCCACGTCGCATCAGCCGACGCCTCCTACCTTTTGCTATGGGCCTCAGGAGGTGGATGCGTACCCTTCTGGTTGTTTTCCAGGGGAAGTTTCCGCCAAATCGAAGGCCGGATGGCAGGGTACGACCGGAAGTCTGACGTCCCCTGAAGCCACAGCTTTCGGTCCCTCCGAGCGTCCACGATCCTGCTTCCCCCGCCGTTGTCGAGCTCCATATACGACGACGTCGCTTTGGGAGGGAGGACTGTTACGGCGTAAAGTGAAGCGCTGGCACGCCAGTCGGGAACGACAGAGCAGATAGGGCTCAGAAGAAGACGTCTGCTAATTGCACGCTGACCGACCGGTCTCCAGGACGATAACACGACAACAGCGGCCTCTATGCAAAGAGAACGTAAGCGCCAGTTTCACGAGAAGCGGCAAGAGCAGCGACTTCATTTGTATTACGAGATGTATATACTGAAGAGATTTCTTATTTGTCTGTCGCCCTTTGCTTGCAACACATCTGAGCTAAGTATTGTCACTTTCTTTTCCTAATAAAACTCATTAATACGATTTGTTTGAATGTTGTCTAGGGATCCAAGAAAGCAGGTTTCCCAGACACCCCACATTTGATGACTAGGCTTCATTCAACAATTACCAGCATAATCAGTTTTCACTTATCGACACAATTGCTGCAGCATTATGAAATCCATTCCATATTTAATAGTGGCCTTCCTAAGGAAAGAACCAAATATTATACTACTTCTTTTGTCATTTCGCTATACGTTTTGTTTGACATTGTATCCTGTATGCCTTTTTTTCTGTAATTTCCCATACTTCCTTCACAAGGAAAATATGTAATAATAAATAGTATGTGACACTGGGTCGGTTGTTACATTGTAACAATTTGTAACAAAATGTAACATACTGCCTATTCATCACCATTTTATGTTCAATTGCAGATAAGCATCATACAAAATTGTGACAAACTGGCTCGTATGTGGCTATGTCTCATGTTACAACAAAATTGTATGAAATTGCTCTCCATGTTACAGCAGAATTGTAACAAATGAACACATGCAACAGCAAAACTCTCTCAAAATTGCCCTCCATATTGCAGAAAATTTCTAAGAATTTGTCCTCCATATTAAAGCAAAATTATAATAAACTGTTCATGTTCTGTAAAATTGTAAAAAACTGTCCTCGTGTTACATCAAAGTTGTAACATATTGTCCTCCACTTCACAGTGAAATTATAACAAACTGAGATATGTTACTGTGAAACTGTAACGAATTTCTTATTATGTTACAGCGAAATTGTAAGAAATTGTCCCCATGTTATAGAATGTGTCACTAACTGACCTCCATATTACAGCAACATTGTAAGTAACTGCCATCTGTTACAGCAAAATTGTAACAAACTGACTCATGTCAAAGCCCCTGGCGAAATTGTAAGAAATTGTCCCATGTTACACCAAAACTATAACAAATTGTCCTTCACGTCACAGCTAATTGAAACAAACTGGCCCATGTTACAGCAAAACTGATGAACGAAAACCTCCCTATTTTTAATAGACCTCTTTAAATTGTGCTCATAACCAATGTGTGGAACTCTTCGACAAATTGTTACCAGACTTTGTGCATTTTTCTTGTTCTAGTTTGAACGTATGCTTTTACTATCCTCCTTGATTCAGTGCTTGAATTATAATAATTATTTATTGAATACAGCATAGACCCTATATTGCTAATATTTGCACAATCGATAACGCAGGAAGTGGGCGAGGGGTGGATTGGCACAGAACTAACCAAAGTTGCTAGTTATATTTGCCTCACAGTCAGACAAAATCTAAAGTTTCAGTGACATATATTCCATTTAATAACTGTTTCAAGATCATTATACTGCTTTGTTCAACTTAGCAATAATAATCAGTGGGGGTTTTGGCTCTGAAATTAGTAGTCGGAACACTACAGACTCTCAATTGATTGTAGAATTTATTATGGCCTTCAAGCCAAAACTGAAAGGAGAACAAAACATTTTTATTGCTTCTTACATGCTGATGGCGGTTACTCTATAGTATAGTGCTCTCGTAATTTGCATATGCACTGGGATTGCTGGAAGAAATTTATATTGCTATTAAGAATGCTATTACCTGCACCCTGTCATCATTCTTATGCCTCTCATTCATAAGTTCATATCCATACTTTCAAATATGCAAGTGGTTGTTCCTTGATTCATGGGATATAATTGGATCTATGGAGGAGTCAAACACTACACGGCGTTAAGACACCAAAAATTGAAGGCAAGGCAGTCCAGTAGACAAAAATATGTTTACATACATACGTATACACTGATCCGATACCTTCTTCATCATGCTGATTGGAGGGCGCGAATCCGTCGTCTTCCAGGGGAACAGCTCCTTGATATCTGTACTGCTGGACGGAGACAGGCTGGCAGCTGCTCACTTTGATCTGAAGAAGATTAACGTGGGCGTCCAAGGGTCAAGTAGAGTTTGTGCAAGGCATCATGACGACCAAGGAGTATTGTACATTGGTTGCAGACCACGTACACCCCGTCATGACGCTCATGTTTACCGATGGCAGTGGCATTTTTCAACAAGATAATGCGCCATGTCGCAAGGCCAGGAGTGTAATGGAGTGGTTCGAGGAACACTGTGGCGAGTTGCAGTTGATGTGCTGGCCCCTCAACTCGCCAGATCTGAACCAGATCGAACACTTCTGGGATGTCATTGAACGTGGCGTCAGAGCTCAGCGCACCAGTCCCCGGAATTCACAGGAATTATGTAACTTGTGTGTGCAGATGTGGTGTCAGTTTCTTCGAGTTACCTACGAAGGCCTCATTGTTTTCATGCCACGATGCATCACCACTGTTATCCGTGCCAAAGGTGGACATATCGGCTATTAGGTAGGTGATCAGAATGTTCTGGCTGATCAGTATATAGAACACTGATACAACTTAGAAACTTCCGTCACACACACACATTTAATTGTTACACTGAATATCTTCAAGACTGCGCATTCTTGCAAAGAATGTGCAGCCATCTCCACTTACATAGTTGGAAATCATTATTACCACAGTTATTCACCATAGCTGCACACTCCCAGATTAGAACAAAAGCATCACATGTGTCACCCACAAATCTTAAACTGAATCTCAACAAGGACATTCTTCTTGTACATTGACAGTGCAGTTGACACCACTTGGGTGGTCGAAATCAATGGCTCAAATAATTCCTCAGCCATACGAATCTTTCTTGGATTTATTGTCAATATTTCACATGGTTCACACATAAAGCCTACTTTTAGCTAAGTCAGGATGCAGATGGCCTTTCTCCTTGCAGTAATGGTGAAGTGGAAGTGTGATGACAATGACCCACCATCCAAAAATTAAATAAAAGCAAACAATTTCACGCGATTGTTTCCTTAAACATCTAAAACTGTACACACACCAAAGCCTAAATTATCATCACACAATAAACTTGACTATGGAATAAACTTGACTCCATGGAAAAGCTGTCACAAAGGATGAAGCTCATACTACAAAGAAGGTTTACTAAATATTTTGCAAAATAGCTGAACTAATGAGATTAAACAAGTTAACTGAAATAAGAACTCAAACAACACCATCTGTGCTTAAGGTACCAAAACGATTGACTTTATATTAATGGATGGAGATGAGCCCCGAGATCTCACTAGAAATCAAAGTCATGATCATTGAATTTATTAACAAAATTATTACAAATGGTGGTCATAACATAAGCCTGACTATCATACTCCTGGAAAAGAACAGGTTAGTGATATTAATAACGATGTACCTTATCCTCTTGACATTTTATCAAGTGTAAGATGGAGACCTTCACAGATTCTCTCCATCCTCTAAGCTGCCCAGGAAGCGAGTGGGTTACTACTGGTCACTCTGTTCTTTCCTGAAGGGCAGAAGGAACCTTCCTACAAAGCCTGGAAGACTTTATCTCGAAAGGTGCATTATTGACTGTTTTCTGCCAAGAACTTTGTTTGGCACCAGAAGTTAAGCGAAGCATGCGCCTCTGTCCTTTGTCAGCTCTGCGGACGAATTCACATTTATAACAACCATTCATTCAATAATTCATAGCAACAATCAGAGAATAAGGAAAGGATGTGCGTAATGTAATTTAAATAACTGAATACCGTGGCCTCCATCACTTCTCCAAAGGTTCACAGTACCAGATCAAACACACAAGAACGACTAATATGTTATTACGATTTAAGAACTCAGGCTACTTAGTGATACAGTAGTGAGGTAGAATAAGTATTTCCATCTCACTGTAACAAGTTGTCCCCATGTTAAAGCAAAATGATAACAAATTGTTTACCATATTAGCGTGAAAACTGTAAAGAGTTTCCCATGTTACAGCAAAACTGTAACAAATTGATCCATATTACGATAAAATTATAACAAATTGCATGTTACACCAAAACTGTAATAAATTGCCCACCATATTGCAGCTAAATTGTAACAAAATGCGGGTGCAATGAATCGCATTCGTGAGGAAAAATGAATTTATGGCACAAATTAACTAAAAGGTGGGAACAATCGACAGGCTCAAGGAATCATCAGTTTGGTTGCCTTGAGAACGTGAGTTAATATTGGAATGAGAGCAAGGGATGAATACAGCAAACTGGTTCAGACGAACGTAGGCTGCAGCAGTTATACAGACATGATGAGAGTTACGCATGATATATAATGTGGAGAGATGCATCACACCAGTCTTCAGACTGAAATCAACAACAACAGTAGATGCCATTTCAGATTGTGGTCTCTACTTCTGAAGTAATTTAGCTGTAGGGCAAAATCCACCATGTTCAATTGCAGAAGCTGTTAGATGGATGAACAGCGCTGCACACTCTAAGAAGATAACGGTGAGCCTGAGACCTCCTTCCTCTGCCTTTAAAATGTGTGATGCTTAAGACATTTATAAACAATGGGGAAAATTCTGGGCCAGTTTCCTCTGAAATGTTAAAAACAATTGTGCACTGTACTAGAGAGATTGTGCACTATACTTGAGAGAAAATTGATTTTTATGAATTAGCCTTTGTACATGAGTGTTTAATTACACTGTGGTTTCTTTTTTATTTTGCAGTTGCTGAGTCAAGTCCAGTTCTAATCTCCAGTCATGATGCCCTATTTTTCAAGAAGGTTATGTGGGTATATATATATAAAAGGATTCTGTGCTAACCTTTAGTTATATGCTACTGATCGTTCACATTGTCTTACTCTTAACAGTGTCAGCACTGCTTTCTGTGTATTGAGCATTGGCCTGATTCTTGATAGTACGATTAGAGTATTGTTTGAATACTGGCGCTGGCGCTTTGACTTGTTATAAGAATTCATAGATAATCAGCCTTAGCTGTACCACTGTATGCTGCAGCGAGTTTATTAGAATAACAGATGTAGAGTAACTGCAAAGAGTTCTACTAGCATCAGATATACGTGTCTACCTGGGCTCTGGTTTTTGATGGTTTACGTAGATAGGTCGTTTACAAGGTGATTAACGCTTGTAAATTTGATTCTAAATTTAAATTTTATCATCACTTTTTCAGGGCCACAGTACTGCACATTACTAAGAATGAATAGCTGTAAACTATACTCTTGTGATAATTATTAAAGATGGATCTATTAGAACTGCACAGTATTATTGTTAGCTAATAACTTTGCTCATAAGTATTTTGGTGCGTGTCAGTGCAATAGTTGTGTGTATTAAATAATACTGTACCCCCACCGATTTATGTCCAATACATTACCTATATCTATGTTCATGATCAATTGTCAGTCGCTGCATGACATATCGATCTTCTTCAGGTATTCCTTCATTTTGTCACAATCTTCTGGCATTGCTACCTTCCTACAAATTTTGTAAAGAGAACATGTTCTGTAGTAAGCTATAACATTCTTTATTAACTGTTGAATTGGCCAATTTCGACGATTACGTCATTTTCAAGCATGTGATATAAACCATACGAATGTGGAACACATTGAAGCACCAGTACATAATTTGTACAAATTACAAGTTATAATAACAATCATGTTACAAACATGTCATAAGCCGTTACCTCAACTTACATGTGGAAAACCACCACATGATTCATTACATTACACATGGCACATAAATCAAATTACCATTCCATGTATGAGGCCAAATTTTACATAGCCTGTATATAACATTGTATCTGCATCAAAATTTGTGCCGCAGTGAGAGAACTCAGCGAGTGGTCGCCTGGTCGGGGGCTTAGTTCCTGCATCTGAGTCTGCTCGTTAGGCCGCCAGTCTGCTCGAGTTGCTCAGGCAACGGTCATTGACGGTTGGATCGATCGGTTGGTCGGTCGCGTACTGAGACAGAGGTTGACTTGTCCACCTTGAGCGTCGGCGCATGTGGGGTCGCCACGTGAGTCCAGTGGCCCGTGCCGTATAGCGAGGGGTAGTCTTTCAGAGGTTGTTGTGAGCGGTCGTGACTACAGCCGTGTCATAAGGGAGTGGCAAGGTTCTCAGCCCGGAAGCTCATACACTCAAAAATTTGTTTCTTTCTGCCTCTGAATAAACTGTAACTTGATATTTAGATCGTTCTTTCTGCTTATAATTTTAAATCTGTTTCTTAAAAAAAAAAAAAAAAAAAAAAAAAAAAGGCTTTTAGGAATAAAATTCCAATTTGTTAAAATCAATTTCATTCTGATTTCATCGGTTACTCCCTGGCAACTACTTCCACGCTCACATAGTGTGATTAAATGTGTTAATGTTCTTGATGAATCGCTAGTAAATAAAGTAAATTCTTAAGAAAAAGTTTTGAAAGTAATTTCACGGTTCATTGCTGGTAGCAGAGCATGGTTAGCGTTCTTGCTACTACTCTTTGAGTAACTGATGGAATTGTAGTTATACTTATTTTATAATTTTGTAATATTTCATTTGGCCAAGTGACTGTTTAGCTGCATGTTTCAGATTGTCATGGCGGCCAGAGAATGTCCAGGATTAGGTCTGTTGCGCAGAAGTATTCGTAATAAAAACAAACAAGGCACTATTCCTGAGTTGCTTGCGGACTTAAAAGATGCCTTGCTCAATCCAGTCCAAATTTCACCAGAAGTTATTGGTTCCTTTCCGACAGCCATGGCAGCGGCGGCAGGTGAGATCGGTGAATTCCAACAACATTTAGACTGGTTTTGTGTTGATCAACCGAGTCACAAGCAGTTAGCTAGACTACGCGCACATTTGGTGCACATGTTTAACTGGGTCTCTGACCTAGAACAAGGCTGATCGTAAGGAAGTGGTTGAGTTGCAGCGAAAGGTGGCTGCTTTGCAGATTAGGTTAACTGGGTTAGAGTCTAGCTCCGAAGAATCTAGTGGGCACTGATAAGCCGTTAAGACATTAGCTTCTGCTCTTAAAGTTCTGGTGGCTCATTGGTTGTCAGCTTCGATTATTCCCTTCAACCTTGGTCATCTTGTGAGGCTTAGCTTGGTGCCTTCTAGTGTGTAGGGATGTTGGATAGCCTGGGGCATGTTTCCTCTGCATTGTTAAAGTCCGAGCGGGTATCTCGCTATTTTTGTTGCTGGCTTAGCAATGGCTGTGAATTGGTCGTCTTGCTGGACTTAGGTCGGTCTCTTCCCAAGGCAGGGATGTCAGGTAGCCTGAGGGCATGTTTCCTCTACAGGGATGGGTTCGACCGAGCGTTTCGCTTGCGGCTTTTCTCGGCCACTGTTTTGTGCCCTTTTAGAAGCTGCTAGTAGTTTATTTCGGCGTATCACCCCTGGGTTCTAGTTTGAGGGGAGGAGGTTGAGCGGTGGTAAAAGTTGCTGTTTTGAAGAGCAGGCCGCAGCACGTTGTGTGAAGCAGTCGCCCTCCGTTTCTGGCAGTGGCGCCACTGTGGCAATCACAGCTTTGGTGTCTCCCTCTGGTGGGAAAGGGGAAAGGTTGCCGGTTCACGTGCATTTAAGGGACGCTATGAGCTCGCCAGTTGGTGAGTCTGTGAGCCTGGACTCAGTCTGGGGTCAGTCTCTCGTTCCCAGCTTGCTAGTCTGTCTCTCGTCCGAATTTGTGGCGCAGTGAGAGACCTCAACGAGTGGTCGCCCAGTCGGGGGCTTAGTTCATACACTCCTGGAAATTGAAATAAGAACACCGTAAATTCATTGTCCCAGGAAGGGGAAACTTTATTGACACATTCCTGGGGTCAGATACATCACATGATCACACTGACAGAACCACAGGCACATAGACACAGGCAACAGAGAATGCACAATGTCGGCACTAGTACAGTGTATATCCACCTTTCGCAGCAATGCAAGCTGCTATTCTCCCATGGAGACGATCGTAGAGATGCTGGATGTAGTCCTGTGGAACGGCTTGCCATGCCATTTCCACCTGGCGCCTCAGTTGGACCAGCGTTCGTGCTGGACGTGCAGACCGCGTGAGACGACGCTTCATCCAGTCCCAAACATGCTCAATGGGGGACAGATCCGGAGATCTTGCTGGCCAGGGTAGTTGACTTACACCTTCTAGAGCACGTTGGGTGGCACGGGATACATGCGGACGTGCATTGTCCTATTGGAACAGCAAGTTCCCTTGCCGGTCTAGGAATGGTAGAACGATGGGTTCGATGACGGTTTGGATGTACCGTGCACTATTCAGTGTCCCCTCGACGATCACCAATGGTGTGCGGCCAGTGTAGGAGATCGCTCCCCACACCATGATGCCGGGTGTTGGCCCTGTGTGGCGCTCACCTGCACGGCGCCAAACACGCATACGACCATCATTGGCACCAAGGCAGAAGTGACTCTCATCGCTGAAGACGACACGTCTCCATTCGTCCCTCCATTCACGCCTGTCGCGACACCACTGGAGGCGGGCTGCACGATGTTGGGGCGTGAGCGGAAGACGGCCTAACGGTGTGCGGGACCGTAGCCCAGCTTCATGGAGACGGTTGCGAATGGTCCTCGCCGATACCCCAGGAGCAACAGTGTCCCTAATTTGCTGGGAAGTGGCGGTGCGGTCCCCTACGGCACTGCGTAGGATCCTACGGTATTGGCGTGCATCCGTGCGTCGCTGCGGTCCGGTCCCAGGTCGACGGGCACGTGCACCTTCCGCCGACCACTGGCGACAACATCGATGTACTGTGGAGACCTCACGCCCCACGTGTTGAGCAATTCGGCGGTACGTCCACCCGGCCTCCCGCATGCCCACTATACGCCCTCGCTCAAAGTCCGTCAACTGCACATACGGTTCACGTCCACGCTGTCGCGGCATGCTACCAGTGTTAAAGACTGCGATGGAGCTTCGTATGCCACGGCAAACTGGCTGACACTGACGGCGGCGGTGCACAAATGCTGCGCAGCTAGCGCCATTCGACGGCCAACACCGCGGTTCCTGGTGTGTCCGCTGTGCCGTGCGTGTGATCATTGGCTTGTACAGCCCTCTCGCAGTGTCCGGAGCAAGTATGGTGGGTCTGACACACCGGTGTCAATGTGTTCTTTTTTCCATTTCCAGGAGTGTACATCTGAGTCTGCACGTTAGGCCGCCAGTCTGCCCGAGTTGCTCAGGCAACAGTCATTGACGGTTGGATCGATCGGTTGGTCGGTCGCGCACTGAGACAGAGGTTGACTTGTCCATCTTGAGCGTCGGCGCATGTGGGGTCGCCACATGAGTCCAGTGGGCCGCGCCTTATAGCGAAGGGTAGTGGCTTCGCGGCCGACACGAGAGCAACAGGAGTCAACCCACGACATCGGTCTGGCCGGTGCGAGCTGCGACCCCGTGAGATAGGAGATTGCCGCGCCTCCATGCGTCCGTTGAAGCGGCAGGCAGTGAACGGTTCGGGAAAGTGTTTTAGGGGTGCTGCGCCAGGTCTTCGCCAGAAACCGCAGTTTATTGGAAGTTAAGTGATTGGTGATATGTTGTTTCATTTACTTGTTAAACTCTACTTGTTTTCTTGGTGAGGTCACCAGCCGCTTTGTTTTGGGGTCGGCCCACCATTCTTCTCCGTTTGCCCACCCACAGGAAGGTGGTTATTTATGAATTGGGTGGTCCGTTTTTCCCTTGTGGAGTAGGGGCGGGTTAGAGCAACCTGCGGTTCGGGTTGTTCGGTAATCTCCCTGTGAATCTGCCATACGTTAATAGCTGCCTCTGCATTTTGTCGGATTCGCTGTGTTAACGGATTTATTGCTTGAAGTGTAACGGCCTAATTCCTGAAATATGTTTTTATGTTGCCTATCATCTTGAGAGGCGGTATATGTGTACTGTTGAGCATGTTTGGCCAACCTTGTATAATTTTATGTAAGATTGCATTTCATGGGCTTTTATTTAAATGGTCATTTTAGTATATAAAGTTGCCACCGTTCCACTGTAAGACTTTTCTTAGAAGTTAAAACCAAGTTGCACCTTCGCTGGCAAGTTAATCTTTTAATTTTAGCGTTTTGTACCATTTCCATCCCTCCTACAGGGTGCATAGTTTGTGTGCTTGTGTGAATTGTTAAAACTCTTACTTAAGGTAATCTGGTGTGTTGTACATTTGCACCTGTGTAGTCTCTCAGAGGTTGTTGTGAGCGGTCGTGACTACAGCCGTGTCAAAAGGAAGCGGCAAGGTTCTCAGCCCGAAAGCTTATACAATCAAAAATTTGTTTCTTTCTGCCTCTGAATAAATTGCACCTTGATATTTAGAGGGTGCTTTCTGCTCGCAATTTTAAATCTGTTTCTTAAAAAAAAAAGGCTTTTAGGAATAAAATTCCCATTTGTTAAAAGCAATTTCATTTTGATTTCATCAGTTAATCCCTGGCAACTACTTCCACACTCACATAATGTGATTAAATGTGTTAATGTTCTTGATGAATGGCTAGTAAATTAATTACATTTTTAAGAACATTCTTTGAAATTAAATCCACAGTTCAAGGGTAGTACTGTTCTATTGGGTGGTGTCGCTACTTGATCACGCAAGTTGTCTCTGTGAAGGTGTACCATTGGAAAGATGTACCACATAATGTGCTGCTGTTGGGTGACTCTTATGAAGCAATAAGCACAATATCCACTTTGCCATTTCGTTGCTGCTCTCATTTCTTGGGTCTATATTACCATCGACCTGCTATTGCACAATGAATATTACCTGGTCACTGCTTTTGTTTATGTACTTCCAAATGTATTTAATTGCCTGAGCCGTGTTACGAAACTCCACATTAATTTAGGAATTAAAATTTTTGGAAAGAATGGTGTGTACAGAATCACA
Source organism: Schistocerca serialis cubense (assembly GCF_023864345.2). Taxonomy (NCBI): domain Eukaryota; kingdom Metazoa; phylum Arthropoda; class Insecta; order Orthoptera; family Acrididae; genus Schistocerca; species Schistocerca serialis. The sequence continues at coordinate 1,014,085,710 of NC_064640.1, forward strand.
CCACGTCTTGTGCGATACATCTTACTTTAAGTGTGACCGTACATCCCCCATCCTCGGGCACTCTGTGTCTGTCCAACGGATATCCATCCTCGTTCACTTGGGTCTCTTTTAACAGTGCCTGAGGATACTTTTTGGTGCATTTCCCCCTCCTTCATGCATGGGGAAATAGTTTCAGTGTTACATGAGGACCATGGATTATTCTCTTAGAGACCATGTCATAAAGCTGTTTGTCCACACTGAGGTGGGACAGCTTTGATGCTATCACATGATCGATTTGGGTCGGCCACAACTTCTGTTTTAACCACAGGAGGAAGTGCACATGTGGCAAGCCACGTTTTTGCCGCTCAGTGGAATACATGAAGCGCTGTGCCTCAATTAAAACGTGCCCTTTCGTGAGAATGCTACAATATCCTGGTGGTCTGTTGGTTTCTGCTCTTCTTTCAGTTCTTCCTCGATCTCAATCCAGGCTAGACTGTGGATGGCCGACGTACTTCAAGACATAGGAGAATCCGTCCTGGGTATATTCATGGCGGTATGTCGGACTGTTCATGAATGATGATGAGAGTATGACCATCTGACCTAAACCATTGAAATTCACATTGTCATCATTCGCAAAGACGTCTTGAAGGTGGACATAATTCTCTGCATGCAGATTACTTCGCTTTAGCTCTATGTACCCTAGACCCTCACTCTCCATGTTCACGTACGTATCTAGCAAAAATTGGGGCAGAAGTACCCTACACAGCTGGGTTAAGCTGAAGTTGTTTTCATGGACCATCGAATGAAATGCATGGAAATCCATGTTTGCCATGTTTTTTTGGGTTCAGTCGCGCAGTCGCTGGATTCGTTTGCGAGACACTGCGATGATATTATTCATACCCTTTCAAAAACATAATGGGATATTGTAGAGCAGGGGATACCCAACCCGCAGCCTGCGATCTGCATGCAGCACAAAGCAAGTATTAGTGCGGCCCAAAAAGTGTGCCTCTATCACACAATTAGTTAAAAAATAAATAAAAAAATAAAAATAAAAGACCTACATTCCCTTTATGTAAAATTGTGATAAACTGGAAAAAGATTGTGTATGTGGAAGAGGTCTGGAGACACTGGAAGGTTTCAGATGGATTAGATAATAGTAAGACAGAGATTTAGGAACCAGGTTTTAAATTGTATGACATTTCCAGGGGTCCATGTGGACTCTCCACAATATTGGTTATGAACTGTACACTAAAACTGAAGAAATTGGAAAAAGGTAAGAATTTAAGGAGATGGGACCTATATAAACTGAAATAATAAGATGCTGTAGTGAGTTCCAGAGAGAGCATCAGGTAACGATTGACAAAAACAGGGGAAAGAGATACAGTAGAAGAAGAATGGGGAGCTTTGAGAGATGAAATAGTGAAAGCAGCTGAGCATCAAGTAGGTAAAAAGACGAGGGCTAACAGAAGTCCTTGAGTAACAGAAGAGATATTGAATTTAATTGATGCAAGGAGAAAATATAAAAATGCAATAAGTGAAGCAGGCGAAAAGTAAATGACATTAACAGGAAGTGCAAAATGGCTAAGCAATGATTGCTAGAGGACAAAGCTAAGGATCTAGAAGCATGTATCACTAGGTGTAAGATAGATACTGTCTACAGGAAAATTAAAGAGACCTTTGGAGAAAAGAGAACCACCCGCTTGAATATCAAGAGCTGAGATGAAAAACCAGTCCTAAGCAAAGAAGGGAAACCACAAAGGTGGAAGGATTATATAGAGGATCTATACGAGAGCGATGTACTTGAGGGCAATTTTATGAAAATGGAAGAGGACGTAGATGAAGATGAAATGCTAGATATGATATTGCGTGAAGAATTTGACGAAGCACTGAAAGACCTAACTACTGATAGCCTTGGGAGAACCAGCCATGACAAAACCCTTTCAGCTGGTGAGCAAGATGTATGAGACCGGCAAAATACCCTCAGACTTCAAGAAGAATATAATAATTTCAGTCCCAAAGAAAGCAGGTGCTGACTGGTGTGAAAGTTACCGAACTATCAGTTTAATAAGTCACGGTTGCAAAATACTAACACGAATTCTTTACAGACGAATGGAAAAACTGGTAGAAGCCGACCTCAAGGAAGATCAGTCTGGATTCTGTAGAAATGTTGGAACACGCGATGCAATACCGAGCCTACGACTAATCTTGGAAGATAGGTTAAGGAAAGGCAAACCCACGTTTCTAGCATTTGTAGACTTAGAGAAAGCTTTTTGACAGTGTTGACTGGAATCATCTCTTTCAAATTCTGAAGGGGGCAGGGATAAAATACAGGGAGCGAAAGGCTATTTACAATCTGTACAGAAACCAGATGGCAGTTATAAGAGTCGAGGGACACAACGGAAGAAGTGGTTGAGAAGGGATAGAGATAGGGATTTAGCCAATCTCCAATGTTATTCAATCTGTATACTGATCACGCAGTAAAGGAAACAAAAGAAAAATTTGCAGTAGGAATTAAAATCCACGAAGAAGAAATAAAAACTTTGAGGTTTGCCGATGAGATTGCAATTCTGTCAGAGACAGCAAAGGACCTCGAAGAGCAGCTGAAAGGAATGGACATTGTCTTGAATGGAGGATATAAGATGAATATCAACAAAAGCAAAACGAGGATAATGGAATGCTGTCGAATTAAATTAGGTGATGCTGAGGGAATTAGATTAGGAAGTGAGACACTTAAAGTAGTAAGTGAGTTTTGCTTTTTTGGAAGCGAAACAGCTGATGACTGTCGAAGAAGGGAGGATATAAAATTTAGACTGGCTATGCAAGGAATGCATTTCTGAAGAAGAGAAATTTGTTAACATTGAGTATAAATATATGAGTCACGAAGTCCTTTCTGAAAGTGTTTGTATGGAACTCTATAAGGGTTAACCAGACAATTCCTTAATCTCTATACACAAAATAGTATCACACGCTGGATGGTTTTTCTTACATGCATCACGTTTCTGAAATGGGACCACTGTGTGGTATTCTCATTGTTCATGCATACTTTCAGTGTTCTTTAGTAGTTCATACACATATTGTACAGCAACCCAGCAGCAGTGTGTTTGTGAGTTGAACATTGTAGTTATTTGGGCTGAGTGCCAATATGATTGATATTAATCACAATTTGACAAGCACTACTTTCATGTGAGTAAATCGTGTATTTTTATAAATTAAAACCACACCGAAAGCTCGATCTGATGACAACCCCTTAACAACATACATAATACTTCCTCAATAACTCATTGCCTAGGATATGAAATAATACTGACCGAAAATCAATGATTTTTGCCCATGTCGCTTATGTTTTTGTTACAAGTGCTACCACTGCATATTAGAATGAGAGACGTAATTGGCCAAATGTTAAAGAAAAACCCAACCGCAGCAACTACCATGTTACTATCACAAGCGATCTTGGTGATCTTGGTTCTACAGATGCACACAAGTATCTGGGTTAAAAGCTATACCCGCTTTACGAATTAAGATACGACATTATGTCTGAATGAGGTGGTTTTTTCTGGACACATACCTTGAAAGTGATCGTAGGAGTGTGTAAGCCCACGATGCTCCCTCGGGATAAAATTACCACATTTTGAAAGTGATTTGGCTAAAGAATGTAGTATGTAAGCAGTATTTGCAACTCTCTCACACCGCCCCACCTAGATAATTCTATAGTATTTCTAGCTCATTCTGTCTCGATACCATGTCAGAGGTTCTGCTATATATCCACAGAGTTATAGGCGATGACTGATTGAGAAGGAACACAAACAGTAGTAGTAGATGATGTGCCGATTGAGGTTTTATGAAATGTACACTAGCTTTTTCAGATCTCTAGTGTTACGCTATAGGCTAAAAATGATGTCCATCATTTGATCATTTGGAATCAGGACATTCCATTCAAGCACATACCTGCATCAGATCACACCCACTAGTGAATCATATTTCTGGAGCTCTCATATCTCACCTTCCTCGAACCTTGAAACGTCCCCTTTGGACTCTTATCAATTCATGACATCCATCTTTACAAATTTCCTTTCTCTGGCGGACACACTTCCAGATCGTCCGATTATAGTGACTTCTCGAAACTCTGGCATCTCTCTCTCCACATTCACCACTGCTGGCGGCTCACGTCCAACTGCCCAACTCTATGCACTATTCACATCCAACTGCCCAACACTACACAAACGAATATTCTAACAATGAGTCCAACCAGCCACTGACTGCACACAGCACAGTCAGTGATTTTCATACAGAGTGCTACGTGGCGTTACCAACATAAAAACCTAAACAGCCTACTTACATCGTCCCCATGCTCCCCACAAAAAATTTTACAAATTGTTTTGGGCAATGCTCAATAATTATTTGCTAAATTTTTCTATATTTACGATAGCAAATATATCAAATGCACACCATTACTGATACAGTGTTGCTCAAAAGCAAAATTTGTTCTCATAAAGAAAGTCCTGATCATTCATCACAGTAGTAATTACATTGCACAAAGTCTGATCAGTAAAATAAAATTTACACGGAAGTAATGGATTATTCATTGGAAGAATCCTAAGGAAATGCTATCCGAAAACAAAGGACGTAAGTTACAGTACGCTTGTTCGCCGACTGCTTGAATACTGCTCAGCAGTGTGGGATCCGTACCACATAGGGTTGATAGAAGAGATAAAGAAGATCCAATGGAGAGCAGCGCGCTTCGTTACAGCATCATTTAGCAGTCGCGAAAGCGTTACGGAGATGATAGATAAATTCCAATGGAAGACTCTGCAGGAGAGACGCTCAGTAGCTCGGTATGGGCTTTTGCTGAAGTTTCGAGAACATACCTTCACCGAGGAGTCAAGCAGTATATTGCTCCCTTCTGCGTATATCTTGTGAGGAGTCCATGAGGATAAAATCAAAGAGATTAGAGCCCACACAGAGGCATACCGACAATCCTTCTTTCCACAAACAATACGAGACTGGAATAGAAGGGGGAGAACCAATAGAGGTACTCAAGGTACCCTCCGCCACACACAGTCAGGTGGCTTGCGGAGTATGGATGTAGATGTAGATGCAGCTATAGATTTCCATGCAGTCTTGAAGAAATAGTGTTGTCCTTCGAACGGAAAGACAGTGCTAACTCTTGACATGCAGACAGGTATAGGGTCACGAAAGAGCAAACCAACAGCAGAATCAGACGAAGTTTTGAAGAATATTGGTAGGTAGCTCATTACAGAGCAGACCCACTGTAGTCCTGGTAGAGATTGTGGTATTGGTGGGCCACCAGAGGTGCAGACCCATTGTAGTCCTTGTAGATATAGCCAGCAGCCATCTGTTGCGACTGTGCGGGTGCACTATCACCATCAAAGAGTCTTGTGGATAATATAGCAAGTCCACGAACCAGGACTTGTGCAATCACAAAAAATTTTTGCAATGTCCTTAGAACCAGCAGTGCTGTTAACCAGTCCCTTGCTGAATTATCAACACACGTGCGACCATGAACAGTCCCCTTTTTTTTTAACATCTCACATATTGTGCATGTACTATGACCAACCGAAACGTGTGCAGTGAAATGAAACTTGATTTGAAATACTGGTATATATACAATTACAAGTTTATGACATGAGAATACAATTACAAAGGTACAAAATGCATCATTAAAGAACATAATAATACAGATAACATTTGTGGTAATACAGGCTTTACAAAAGAATATAAATAAACACATACATCAGTTTTACAGGAATTATGACATAAGTAAATAAATAAAATAATGAGAATAGTTTTTGAAACATTAACTTCACACATGAGCATTAAAACAGTACAGAATAAATAATGTCTAAACATCTTCACAAAGTAAATAACATATTATTAATGCAAATTATATTTGAGGATAACAGTATTCGTCATCATAGTGAATGTAGCTTAGTATTAGAAAATTCTACAACATAAATCTTATCAGCTAAAGACATAAAGACAGGAAGAACACAAATACACAAGGGTACACGAACACATAGCGGAATAACACAAAAGGAAAGGACAGGGTTTGTTTTCATTATAATATTTGGTACTGCAGTCCAACCCAAAACTTCATTCCACAGATCTTTCCTCATATTTCTTATCTCATTATTTATCTTCCATTATCTTACCTCATCATTTGTTTCCAAGAAAATCCTACCTAATCCTGTTGTCCCTAAACCCTTCTGTTTTGTTCATATCCTCTTTCAAAATAATTATTCTTCATTGTACACTAATTTTTTGGCCAAACCTTTTTCTTATAGCTTCTCAATACATTTCTTCCAATTCATCACCACTCATTCTCTTATATAGCCTACCCCCTCTTAAGCTAACTTAAATCTACTGAGCTCAGATGCATAAACTAAGGGAAAAGGCAATGCAGCAGCACAAAAAAATTAACACAAATGGCAATGACAAAAAAATGCAAATTGGCAAAGCAAGCAGCAGTATATCTAAATTAGCAAAGCAAATGCAACATTAAAACTAATATGAGCCAATGTGCAGCAACAAGAAAAATACATCAATAGCAAAACTGGCTTAATACAATGTAAAATTCAGTAGGACAATGCCTGACAAACAGCAGCATCAAATGCAATAACTTATACCTAAACATGACAAAGCTCAAGCAGAAAAAATACTACAATAAAGATAGGAAATATTTAATAGATATGTCACATCTTCACACTAGAGTGATGCATCACAATAATTTACTCTACCAAACATGTTACCAAGTCGTTGAAAAATTTATATATGCAATTCCTGTGGAGGGAAGTGTCTGTTTGTGCTCCCTTTTTTAAGAAAGTATATCATAAAATTACTATTTAATGTATCTGTAGTCAGAAAATAGTGATATTAGTACATCTATTAAATTTTATTTTAACCAATGCTGCAGTGCAACTAGAAACTAGATATTAAACAAGATGAGCAAATGTATATGTAAACCAAAGCATGAAACTTCATTCACTAACCA